>NW_027660226.1:0-14788 GCF_963210335.1 Falco punctatus | reverse complement strand
GACTCGAGTTGTGACGTCTTGAACAAACAGCTTGCGTAGGTTGTGGAGGGTCTGGAGTTCACGGGCCTGGGGGGGTGGGGGGGGTGTGAGGGGGTGCACGGTGACCCCCAGACCCCCTCAACCCCCTCAACCCCCCCCCCTCCCCCCAACCCCCCCCCCCCTCCCCACCTACCACGGTCTCTTCCAGCCCCTTGAGGTCCTGCTTGGACTGCTCGTGGCGCTCATAGAGGAATCTGGGGGGAGGGTCACCTCAAGGTTGGGGGGGGGTCACCCCAGGGATGGGGGGTCACCCCAGAGGTGGAGGGGACACCCCCTGTATGGGGGGGGTCACCCCAGGTTAGGGGAGGCACCCAGGGGTAGGGGCGTCACCCCAGGTTAGGGGGGGTCACCCCAGGGATGGGGGCTCACTCCAGGGGTAGGGGGGTCAGGGTCACCCCAGGTTGGGGGGGGGGGTCACCCCAGGTTAGGGGGGGTCACCACAGGGATGGGGGGTCACTCCAGGGGTAGGGGGATCACCCCAGGGATAGGGGGGTCAGGGTCACCCCAGGTTAGGGGGGGGTCACCCCAGGTTAGGGGGGGGTCATCCCAGGGATGGGGGGGTCAGGGTCACCCCAGGTTAGGGGGGGGTCACCCCATGGATGGGGTGGGTCACCCCAGAGGTAGGGGGGTCACCCCAGGTTAGGGGGGGTCACCCCAGGGATGGGGGGTCAGGGTCACCCCAGGTTAGGGGGGGGTCACCCCATGGATGGTGTGGGTCACCCCAGGGGTAAGGGGGTCACCCAGGGATGAGGGGTCACTCCAGGGGTAGGGGGGTCACCCCAGGGATAGGGGGGTCAGGGTCACCCCAGGTTATGGGGGGGGTCACCCCAGGTTAGGGGGGGTCACCCCAGGGATGGGGGGGGTCACCCCAGGGGTAGGGGGGTCACCCCAGGGACGGTGGGGCATTTGGGGGGACTTAGGGAGGCATGAAGGTGCTGGAGGGAGGGTGCTGAGGGCTTGGAGGGGCCTGGGGGGCTTTTGGGCGTGGGTGGGGGGGCCGAGCGGGGCCCCCAAGGTGGTGCAGGGTCTTGAGGGGGGGTCCCCGTGCCGTTGGGGGTCCCAGGGGTGGGGGGTGGGTCCCAGAGGTGTCAAGGGGACCATCGTGGGGGGGGGGGGGTCCCCCAGGGCTCCGGCAGACGGAGGGGGATGCTGGGGCTCTGGGGGTCCCAGGGGTGTCCGTGCGGCCCTGGGGGGGTGGGGGGTCCCGGGGGTGGGGTCTCACGTCAGCTCCTGCAGGCGGGCGGCCTTGGCCCGCTCCTCCCCCCGCAGCGCCTCGTGCTCCGCCCGCAGCTTCTCCAGCTCCAGCTCCAGCTTCTGGTTCAGGCTGGGGGGGGGGGGCGGGGGGGTGAGGGGGGGCAGGGGGGCAGCATGTGCCCCTCCCCCACCCCCACCCCCCACCCCCGACCAGGGAGGGGATGGGCCGGGGGCTGGGGGCAGCGGGGAGGGGGAGGGTGGGGACAGGGGCAGGGTTAGGGAGGGGGAGGGGGGTCAGGGACAAGGTCAAGGTCAAGGTCGGGGATGGGGGCAGGGTCAAGGTCAGGGATCGGGATGGGGTCAGGGAAAAGTCAGGGTTGGGGGCAGGGTTAGTGATGGGGTCAAGGACAAGGTCAAGGTCAGGGTTGGGGCAGGGTTAGGGCTGGTGATGGGGTCAAAGGTGGGTTCAGGGATGCAGCTGGGGTCAAAGATGGGGTCAAAGATGGGGTCAGGGATGGGACGGGACAAGGTCAAGGTCAGGTTGGGGTCAGGCTTGGGGCTGGGGTCAAGGCTGGGGTCAGGGACAGGGTCAAGGTCAGGGTCAGGGCCAGTGATGGGGTCAGGGAAGGTCAGGGTTGGGGTCAGGGACAGGGTCAAGGTCAGGGTCAGGGCCAGTGATGGGGTCAGGGAAGGTCAGGGTTGGGGTCAGGGACAAGGTCAAGGTCAAGATCAAGGTCAGGGTCAAGGCCAGCGATGGGGTCAGGGAAGGTCAGGGTTGGGTCAGGGACAAGGTCAAGGTCAGGTCAGGCCAGCGATGGGTCAGGGAAGGTCAGGGTTGGGGTCAGGGACAAGGTCAAGGTCAAGGTCAGGGTCAAGGCCAGTGATGGGGTCAGGGCGAGGTCAGGGTTGGGGATGGGGATGTGGACAGGACAAGGACGGGGTCGGAGATGGGAACAGGGTCAGGGGTGGGATCGAGGTCAGGGTCAAAGCCAGGGTGGGTGGGGGTGGGGGTGGGGCGCTCACTCCCGCAGCTCGTCGATGGTTTTCTGCCGCTCGTTGACCTCGTCGCGCAGCCGCGCCAGCTGCTTGTGCTGGGCCTCCCGCTGGCTCTCCAGCTGCAGCTCCAGCGCCTTCTGCAGCGCCCGCTCAGCACCGCGCCCCCAGACCCACCCCCGCACCCCACCCCCAGAGACCCCCGCATCTGCTCAGCACCGCGCCCCCAGACCCACCCCCGCACCCCACCCCCAGAGACCCCCGCATCTGCTCAGCACCGCGCCCCCAGACCCACCCCCTGCACCCCACCCCCCAGAGACCCCCGCATCTGCTCAGCACCGCGCCCCCAGACCCACCCCCGCACCCCACCCCCAGAGACCCCCGCATCTGCTCAGCACCGCGCCCCCAGACCCACCCCCTGCACCCCACCCCCCAGAGACCCCCGCATCTGCTCAGCACCGCGCCCCCAGACCCACCCCCGCACCCCACCCCCAGAGACCCCCGCATCTGCTCAGCACCGCGCCCCCAGACCCACCCCCTGCACCCCACCCCCCAGAGACCCCCGCATCTGCTCAGCACCGCGCCCCCAGACCCACCCCCGCACCCCACCCCCAGAGACCCCCGCATCTGCTCAGCACCGCGCCCCCAGACCCACCCCCTGCACCCCACCCCCCAGAGACCCCCGCATCTGCTCAGCACTGCGCCCCCAGACCCACCCCCTGCACCCCACCCCCCAGAGACCCCCGCATCTGCTCAGCACTGCGCCCCCAGACCCACCCCCTGCACCCCACCCCCCAGAGACCCCCGCATCTGCTCAGCACTGCGCCCCCAGACCCACCCCCTGCACCCCACCCCCAGAGACCCCCGCATCTGCTCAGCACCACGCCCCCAGACCCACCCCCGCACCCCACCCCCCAGAGACCCCCGCATCTGCTCAGCACCGCGCCCCCAGACCCACCCCCTGCACCCCACCCCCCAGAGACCCCCGCATCTGCTCAGCACCGTGCCCCCAGACCCACCCCCCGCACACCCCCCCCCCCCCCCCGGGAACCCCGCACCCACTCAGCCTGGGCACTGCATCCCTGCACCCCCAGACCCACCCCCCCGCACCCACCCCCCAACCCCCCCCAGGGACCCCCGCACCCACTCAGCCTGGGCACTGCATCCCCTGCACCCCCAGACCCACCTCCCCACCCCCCAACCCCCCCAGGGACCCCTGCGCCCCTACACCACAACACCCCCAGTGGCCCCAACCCCCCCAGGGACCCCTGCACCCCCTCAGCCTGGGCACCGTGCCCCCCGTGCCCCCAGACTCAACCCCCCCAGGGGTCCCAACCCCCTTGCACCCCAACACCCCCAGGGGCCCCTGCACCCCCAAGGACCCCAACCCCCCAGGGACCCCTGAACCCCCACATCCCAATACCCTCCAGGGGCCTCGACTCCTCCAGGGACCCCCGCACCCCAACACCCCCAGGGGCCTCTGCGCCCCCAGACCCCACCCCTCTCAGGGACCCCAACCCCCCCCTCAGGGGCCGCAACCCTTCCCAGGGACCCCCACACACCAACCACCCCAGGGGCCCCTTGTGCCCCCACACCCCCCCTTTCCCAGGGACCCCCAGACCCCAACCCCTCCGAGGGGCCCCAACACCCCCCAGGGACCCCAACCTCTCCCAGGGACCCCTGTGACCCCAGACCCAACCCCTCCCAGGGACCCCAACACCCCCCAGGGGCCTCACCCCCCCAGGGACCCCCTGATGCCCCAGACCCCGACCTCTCCCAGGGACCCCAACCCCTCCGAGGGGCCCCAACACCCCCCAGGGACCCCAAGCCCTCCCAGAGACCCCAACACCCCCCGGGGACCCCCAACATATCCCAACCACCCCTGCACCCTGTGGACCCCCAGCACCCCCCAGGACCCCCAGCATCACCCAGCACTCCCCAGCACCCCAGAGACCCCCACCCCACCCCTAGGACACCCCACATGCCGTAAGGACCCCCACCTGCCGCCCCCCCAGGTGCCCCGCACCCTTCAGGGACCTCGAACACCCCCCAGTGACCCCCAGGGGTGCCCTGCGCCCCCCCCAGCACCCCCTCACCTTGACCTCATCGGTGTCCTGGGTCTCATCCTGCTCCTGCTCCTTCCGTGCCACCCCCTGCGCCGTCTCTGCAGGCCAGAGCTCAACGCTGGGGGGATGCGCCAGGGACCCCCCAGCCCCCCACACCCCACTGCGCCCCCCCCAGCCCCCCGAGCCCTCCCAGCCCCCACAGTGCCACCGTGCCCAAAGCCCCCCCAAGCCCTAAGCCCCCTCCCCAAGCCCCGCAGCCCCCCCCAGCCACTGCACAAGCCCCAGCCCCCCAGGTTCTGCTGGACCCATGGCCCCCCGCCCCCCCCCCAGCCCCCCCAGCCCCCCCGGACCCCCCAGCCCCCCGCACCGTGGGCCTGCAGCCGGGCCAGCTCCTCGCTCAGGGCATCGTACGACTCCTCCAGGTGCCGCTTCTTCAGCTCCACCGTCTGCATGTACTCGGTCAGCGAGCGGATCTTCGCCTCGTGCTGCGGGACCAGCCTCAGCCGCTGCCCCCCGGCCGGGGGCACACGGCCACCCCCCCACCCCCACCCCCAGGGCCACCCCGTCACCAAGCCCTGGGGTCACCAAATCCTTGGGCCACCAAATCCCAGGGTCTCCAACCCCTGAGGTCACCAAAACCCTTGGGCCACCAAATCCCAGGGTCACCAAGCCCTGGGGTCACCAAAACCCTTGGGTCACCAAATGCCAGGGTCTCCAAGCCCTGAGGTCACCAAATCCTCGCGCCACCAAATCCCAGGGTCACCAAGCCCTGAGGTCACCAAAACCCTTGGGCCACCAAATCCCAGGGTCACCAAGCCCTGGGGTCACCAAAACCCTTGGGCCGCCAAATCCCAGGGTCTCCAAGCCCTGAGGTCACCAAATCCTTTAGCCACTGAACCCTTGGGTCACCAAATCTTGGATCCAACACACCCTGAGATCACCAAACCCTGGGAATACTGAACCCTGGCACTACCAAACTCTTGGATCACCAAACCCCAGGACCACCAAATCATTGGACCACCAAACCTCAGGGCCACCAAATCCTTGGACCACCAAACCCCAGGACCATCAAACCTTTGGACCACCAAGCCCCAGGGCCACCAAACCCTTGGCCCACCAAACCCCAGGCCACCAAACCCTTGGACCACCGAATCCCAGGACCACCACAGTGGTGACATTGCTCCCGGGAGGTCCCCCCTTGCCCTGTGCCCTGCCCACCTGGGAGATGAGGAGCTGGCAGGAGGAGAGCTCGCGCCCGGTCACCTCCATCTTGCGGTGACACTCCACCTGCAGGTTCTCCAGCTGCCGGCACCGCTTCACCACCGACTTCACCTCCGACTTGATCTTGCTGATGTAGAGCCGGGCGACCGTGAACTCCTCCTCGATGGCCCCGCTCACCTCCACCGGCTGGGCACAGGCATGGCACAGGGGTCAGCACGGCACAGGCGTGGCATGGCATGGGCACAGTGTGACATGGGCATGTACCACATGTGTATGGCACGGCATGGGTATGGCACGGGCACGGCACGGGTACAGCATGGGTACGGCATGGGTATGGCATGGGTACGGCAAGAGTATGGCATGGATACAGCATGAGTACGGCATGGGTACGGCAAGAGTATGGCATGGGTACGGCATGGGTATGGCATGGGTACGGCATGGGTACGGCATGGGTATGGCATGGGTATGGCATGGGTACGGCATGGCACGGCATGGGTATGGCATGGGTACGGCATGGGTACGGCATGGGTACGGCATGGGTATGACATGGGTACGGCATGGGCACGGCATGGGTACGGCATGGGTATGGCATGGGCATGGCATGGGTATGGCATGGGTACGGCATGGGTACGGTGTGACATGGGTGCATTGCCCCCATGGCTTCAGCCTGGCACAGCACAGCATGGCACACGTATGGCACACACATGGGTATGGCACAGACACAGCATGG
This sequence comes from Falco punctatus, assembly GCF_963210335.1. Lineage (NCBI taxonomy): Eukaryota > Metazoa > Chordata > Aves > Falconiformes > Falconidae > Falco > Falco punctatus. Next base: position 8,545 of record NW_027660226.1, on the reverse strand, counting down.
CACACGTATGGCACACACATGGGTATGGCACAGACACAGCATGGCACACGTATGGCACACACATGGGTATGGCACAGACACAGCATGGCACATGTATGACACACATGGGTATGGCACGGCACGGCATGGCACATGTATGAGACACACAGGTATGGCACAGACACAGCATGGCACACGTATGGCACACACATGGGTATGGCACGGGTGCGTCGCCCCCATGGCTGCAGCCCGGCCTGGCCCGGTACGGGCGCAGCAGGCACCCATGGGTGCAGTGGGCAGGAGCCCCCCCCTCACCAGCTTGATCTCGCCGTTGCCCACGATGAGGCTGAACTCGCTCAGGTCCTTCATCAGCCCGTTGAGCACCTCGGCCGCCCGCTTGCGCTGCTGCCCCCCCAGCTCCCGCACCCGCTGCAGCTCCGTCTCCAGCGACAGCGTCGTCGCCTGCGGGCACAGTGTGGGCTGGCACCCCAGCACCCCCCCAGCACCTCCCAGTACCCCTGGCACCCGACCAGGAGGATCGTAGTGGCAATCCCAGTTGGGTGCCCGTAAAGGTTCCCAGTAGGGTCCTAGTGGTGATCCCAGTTGGGTGTCCATGAGGGTTCCCAACAGGATCCCATTGGGAATCCCAGTTGGGTGCCCATAAGGGTTCCCAGTAGAATCCCATTGGGCATCCCAGTTGGGTGCCCATGGAGGTTCCCAGTAGGGCCCTAGTGGCGATCCCAGTTGGGTGCCCATGGGGGTTCCCACTAGGGTCCTAGTGGCAATCCCAGTTGGGTGCCCATGAGGGTTCCCAGTAGAATCCCATTGTGAATCCCTGTTGTGTGCCCATGGGGGTTCCCAGTAGGGTCCTAGTGGCGATCCCAGTTGGGTGTCCATGAGGGTTCCCAACAGGATCCCATTGGACATCCCAGTTGGGTGCCCATGGACGTTCCCAGTAGGGCCCTAGTGGCGATCCCAGTTGGGTGCCCATGGGGGTTCCCACTAGGGTCCTAGTGGCAATCCCAGTTGGGTGCCCATGAGGGTTCCCAGTAGAATCCCATTGTGAATCCCCGTTGTGTGCCCATGGGAGTTCCCAGTAGGGTCCTAGTGGCGATCCCAGTTGGGTGTCCATGAGGGTTCCCAGTAGAATCCCATTGTGAATCCCCATTGTGTGCCCATAAGGGTTCCCAGTAGAATCCCATTGGGCATCCCACTTGGGTGCCCATGGGGGCCCTAGTGGCGATCCCAGTTGGGTGCCCATGGGGGTTCCCAGTAGAACCCCATTGTGAATCCCTGTTGTGTGCCCATGGGGGTTCCCAGTAGGGTCCTAGTGGCGATCCCAGTTGGGTGTCCATGAGGGTTCCCAACAGGATCCCATTGGGCATCCCAGTTGGGTGCCCATGGAGGTTCCCAACAGGATCCCATTGGGCATCCCAGCTGGGTGCCCATGAGGGGTCCTGGCCAGGCGCCCGGGGGGGGTCACCTCGGTGCGGGCCAGCTCATCGGCCAGCCGGCGGTTGTGGCGGCCGGTGTCCTCGGCCTCCTGGGCCTTGCGGTCGTAGCTGCGCGCCAGCTCCTCCAGCGCCGCCAGCACCTCGGCCACCTCGGCGCGGGCTGCCCCGTGCTCAGCACGCAGCGCCGCCAGCTCCCGCCGCGCTGCCTCCCCGCCGCCCCGCGCGGCCGCCAGCACCTGGGGGGCAGAGGGGGCCGGCCGTTCAGGGTGGGGGGCCCAGATGGGTCTCAAGAAGTTCCAGAGGGGTCCTTGTGGGATCAGGTTGAAGGGGCCCAGGGGTCATAGTGGGGGTCTTAGAAGGGGTCAGGGTGGGTGTTCCAGGGGGATCCAGGGGGTCAGGAGGGGATCCCAGGGGTCAACAGGGGGTCCCAGGGGGGTCAGGGTGGGTGTTCCAGGGGGATCCAGGGGGTCAGGAGGGGATCCCAGGGGTCAACAGGGGGTCCCAGGGGGGTCAGGGTGGGTGTTCCAGGGGGATCCAGGGGGTCAGGAGGGGATCCCAGGGGTCAACAGGGGGTCCCAGGGGGGTCAGGGTGGGTGTTCCAGGGGGATCCAGGGGGTCAGGAGGGGATCCCAGGGGTCAACAGGGGGTCCCAGGGGGGTCAGGGTGGGTGTTCCAGGGGGATCCAGGGCGTCAGGAGGGGATCCCAGGGGTCAACAGGGGGTCCCAGGGGGGTCAGGGTGGGTGTTCCAGGGGGATCCAGGGGGTCAGGAGGGGATCCCAGGGGTCAACAGGGGGTCCCAGGGGGGTCAGGGTGGGTGTTCCAGGGGGATCCAGGGGGTCAGGAGGGGATCCCAGGGGTCAACAGGGGGTCCCAGGGGGGTCAGGGTGGGTGTTCCAGGGGGATCCAGGGGGTCAACAGCGGGTCCCAGGGGGATCGGAGAGGTCAGGTGTTGGTCCCAGGGAGTCAGGTGGGGGTCCCATGGGGATCTAGGGGGTCAGGGTGGAGGTCCCAGATGGGTCTCAAGAGGTTCCAGAGGGGTCCTGGTGGGATCAGGTTGAAGGGGCCCAGGGGTCATGGCGGGGGTCTTAGAGGGGGTCAGGGTAGGTGCTCCAGGGGGATGCAGGGGGTCAACAGCAGGTCCCAGGGGGATCCAGGGGTCAGGTGGGGGTCCCAGGGGGATCTAGGGGTCAGGGTGGGTGTTCCAGAGGGATCGAGGGGGTCAAGTGTGGGTCCCAGGGAGTCAGGTGGGGGTCCCAGGGGGATCCAGGGTGTCAGGTGGGGGTCCCAGGGGGTCAGATGGGGGTCGCAGGGGTCATAGTGAGGGTCTCAGAGAGGTTCCAGCAGGGTCACATCGGGGGATCCCAGGGGCTCAGGGTGGAGGGGTCCAAGTGATCAGGGTGGGGGTCCTAGAGAGGTCCCAGTGGGTCCCGGGGGTCTGGGTGGGGGCCCAGGGGGATCAGCCCGGGGTCCCAGCAGGGTGAGGTTATGGGGTCGGCCAGATGGAGCTGGGGGGACGCGGGGCTGGGTGGAGCTGGGGTGGACCCTTCACCTCCTCCTGGTCCAGCATCTGTTGCTTGAGCTTCTCCATGATCTGGCTCTGCTGGTTGATCTCGTCATCCTGGGGGGGGTGGGGGATGGGAGGGTCTGAACCTGCGCCCCCGAGGGGCTGGGGGCGGAGGGGGGGGTCCTGGAGGCTGCCAGGACGTCCTGGCTGAGGGTGCTGGGGGTCCTGGGGGATGCTGGGGACCTCCCGGCTGAGGGTGCCGGGGGTCCTGGGGGACGGTGGGGAGGTCCCCAAGGGTCTTGAGGAGCCTCATCCTGGGGGGTCCCTGGTGGGTACAGGGTGGGCTTTGGGACTTGGGGAGGGGTCTGGTGCCCACCTTGTCATCCAGCTGCTTGTAGAGCTTGCGGATCTCCTCCTCGTACTTGCGGCGCTCCTCGTCCGAGATGTGGATGACGATGGAGGAGCTGTTGTCGTTGAGGGGGGGGGTCTCGCCGGTGGGTGCCGACCCCGGCCCCTCCCCCAGCCCCTCCCCCAGCCCAGCCTCCGCCTGGGTCCCGCTCAGCTGCTCCGTCTCAGGCACAGCCTCCCCTGGGGGGACGTGGCCTCAGTTTCCCCACCTGGTGCTGGCCAGGTTGAGGGGTGGGGTGGGGGGTCCCCTCCCGGATGCAGACCCCCCCCTCACCGCTCCGCCAGCGGCTCAGCTCGGCCTCCAGCTTGGCGATGGTCTCCTTCAGCGCCTTGTTCTTCTCCTTCTCCTTCTCATACTTCTTCTTCCACTGCTCCGCCGTCAGCTCCAGGTTCACCGACGCCGTGTTCTTGATGGTCTTGGCCCTTGGGGGGGGTGGGGGGGTGTGCACCCCTCAACTGAGACCCCCCCCTTGCTCCCCCTTTCCGAGCCAGCACTCCCAGGGACCCCCTCCCCCAAGTGGCCTTTCCCCTGGGGGGTGTGGCGGTGCACTTGGGGTGAAGTTGGGGTGCAATAGGTGCAGTTGGGGTGCAATGGGGTGCACTTGGGGTGAAGTTGGGGTGCAATAGGTGCAGTTGGGGTGCAATGGGTGCTTGGGGTGAAGTTGGGGTGCAATAGGTGCAGTTGGGGTGCAATGGGTGCACTTGGGGTGAAGTTGGGGTGCAATAGGTGCAGTTGGGGTGCAATGGGTGCACTTGGGGTGAAGTTGGGGTGCAATAGGTGCAGTTGGGGTGCAATGGGTGCTTGGGGTGAAGTTGGGGTGCAATAAGCCCACGGGGCGCACTCATGGTACAACAGGGGCGTCGGGGGGCTGTGGGGATGCAGTTGGGGTGCAATGGGTGAAGTTGGGGTGCAGTTGGGGTGCAATGGGTGTGTAGGGGGCTGTGGGGGTGCAATGGGTGCTGTCGGGGTGCAATGGGTGCTTGGGGTGCAGCTGGGGTGCAGTTGGGGTGCAGTGGGTGTGTAGGGGGCTCTTGGGGTGCAGTTGGAGTGCAATGGGTGCTTGGGGTGAAGTTGGGGTGCAATGGGTGTAGTTGGGGTGCAGTGGGTGCAGAGGGTGAAGTTGGGGTGCAATTGGGGTGCAATGGGTGTGTAGGGGGCTGTGGGGGTGCAGAGGGGTGCTGAGGGGTGCAGAGGGGTGCAATGGGTGCTTGGGGTGAAGTTGGGGTGCAGTTGGGGTGCAATGGGTGCTGTTGGGGTGCAGAGGGGTGCAATGGGTGCTGTCGGGGTGCAATGGGTGCTTGGGGTGCAGCTGGGGTGCAGTTGGGGTGCAGTGGGTGTGTAGGGGGCTGTTGGGGTGCAGTTGGGGTGCAATGGGTGCAGAGGGGTGCAATGGGTGCTTGGGGTGAAGTTGGGGTGCAATGGGTGTAGTTGGGGTGCAGTGGGTGCTCAGGGTGAAGCTGGGGTGCAGCTGGGGTGCAATGGGTGTGTACGGGGCTGTGGGGGTGCAGAGGGGTGCAATAGGTGCTTGGAGTGAAGTTGGGGTACAGTTGGGGTGCAATGGGTGCTGTTGGGGTGCAGAGGGGTGCAATGGGTGCTTGGGGTGCAGCTGGGGTGCAGTTGGGGTGCAGTGGGTGTGTAGGGGGCTGTTGGGGTGCAGTTGGGGTGCAATGGGTGCTGAGGGGTGCAGAGGGGTGCAATGGATGCTGTTGGGGTGCTGTTGGGGTGTGTACGGGGCTGTGGGGGTGCAGTTGGGGTGCAATGGGTGCTGAGGGGTGCAGAGGGGTGCAGAGGGGTGCAGAGGGGTGCAATGGGTGCTTGGGGTGCTGTTGGGGTGCAGAGGGGTGCAGAGGGGTGCAATGGGTGCTTGGGGTGAAGTTGGGGTGCAGTTGGGGTGCAGTGGGTGTGTAGGGGGCTGTTGGGGTGCAGAGGGGTGCAATGGGTGCTGAGGGGTGCAGAGGGGTGCAATGGGTGCTTGGGGTGAAGTTGGGGTGCAGTTGGGGTGCAGAGGGGTGCAGAGGGGTGCAATGGGTGCAGCTGGGGTGCAATGGGTTCTTGGGGTGAAGTCGGGGTGCAACAAGCCCACGGGGTGCACCTGTAGCACAACAGGCATGGGAGGGGGCTGTGGGGGCGCAGTTGGGGTGCAGAGGGGTGCAGGGGCGCCCCGACCCCCCCAGCCACCCCCCCCCCCCTTTTTACCTCTGCCCGAACATGAGGGTGGACTTGGTCTCGGCGTCGTTGTAGCTGGAGGGGGAGCAGCAGATGAACATGGTGGTCCGGCAGTTGCCCCCCAGCGAGTCCTGCAGGATCCGCGTCATCTTGCTGTCCCGGTAGGGCACGTAGGCTTTCTGGGGGAGGGGGGTGGGGGGGTGGGGAGGAGGGGGGTCAGCAGGGCCCCCCCCCAGCCCCAGGAGCCATGGGGCAGAGGTGGGGGGCTGGCGGGGGGGCCGGGGGTCTCACCGTGCCCTCGGCCAGGGCTGAGATGACGTTGCCCAATGCCGACAGCGACTTGTTGATGTTCTTGGCCTCATCCAGCACGGCCCCCTCGGCCCCCGTCTTGCTGACCTGTGGGGCTGGGCAGCTCAGCACCCCCCGGCGCCACCCCCACCCCACCCCCCCACCCCAGAGGCACCCCCTGCCCGGGAACCCCCCCAAGGCCCCCAAACCCAAGAATGCCACCAGCCAGTAGATACCCAGAGACCCCCCACCAACTTCCCCCAGAGACGCCTCAATCCCACATACCCCAGCCCAGCCCCCCCCCCAGAGACCCCCACTCCAAAGACCCTTCATCCCAAGACCCCCGCCCCAACCTGGAGACCCCTAATCCCAAAGTCCCACAGCCCACGGACCCACCCCCAAGTCTTCCACCCTCCCAATCCTCCACCCAACTTCCCCCAGAGACGCCTCAATCCCACATACCCCAGCCCAGCCCCCCCCCCCAGAGACCCCCACTCCAAAGACCCTTCATCCCAAGACCCCCACCCCAACCTGGAGACCCCTAATCCCAAAGTCCCACAGCCCACGGACCCACCCAAGTCTTCCCCCACCCTCACCCTCCCAATCCTCCACCCAACTTCCCCCAGAGACGCCTCAATCCCACATACCCCAGCCCAGAGCCCCCCAAAGACCCCCCCAGTCCAAGCCCCCCAGGGTCCCTTGGTGCCCCCCGACCTTCTCGCTCCCAGCCAGGTCGACCAGGTAGAGTTTCCCGCTGAGCTTCTGCTCCGTCTCCACGTTCTCCTGCTTGATGTTGATGAGGAAGATGCTGTGGCTGCGGGAGCTGTGCTCGTTCATGTCTGTGGGCACGGCGAGAGGCTGCACCGCCGCCCCCGGGGACCCCCGGGGACCCCCGCAGCACCCCACGATGCCCCAGAGACTTCGCAGCACCCCAGGTACCACCCCCCACCCCCCCTCAATGCCCCAGGCACCTCCGTGGTGCCCCAGTGGCTCCTACAGCACCTCGGGGACCCCCCACCCCCCAATGCTCCAAGGACCCCATGATGCTGTAGAGACCCTCGTGGTGCCTCAGAGATCCCCGACAGCACCCCAGGGTCCCCCACAGCACCCCATGGACCCCCATGGCCCCCAATGACCCCTACAACACCCCAGGGACCCCCATGGCCCCCAATGACCCCTACAGCACCCCAGGGACCATACAACACCCAAAGGTCCCCCATGGTCCCCCAACGACCCCTACAGCACCCCAGGGTCCCCCACAGCACCCCAGGGTCCCCCACAGCACCCCAGGGACCCCCATGGTCCCCCAATGACCCCCATGGTCCCCCAATGACCCCTACAACACCCCAGGGACCCCCATGGCCCCCCAATGACACCTACAGCACCCCAGGGACCATACAACACCCCAAGGGTCCCCTGTGGTCCCCCAATGACCTCTACAGTGCCCCATGGTCCCCCACAGCACCCCAGGGACCCCCATGGTCCCCCAATGACCCCCATGGTCCCCCAATGACCCCTACAACACCCCAGGGACCCCCATGGCCCCCAATGGTCCCCATGGTCCCCCAATGACCCCTACAACACCCAAGGGACCCCCATGGTCCCCCCAATGACCCCCATGGTCCCCCAATGACCCCTACAACACCCCAGGGACCCCCATGGCCCCCAATGGTCCCCATGATCCCCCAATGACCCCTAAAACACCCCAGGGACCCCATGGTCCCCCAATGACCCCCATGGTCCCCCAATGACCCCTACAACACCCAACGGACCCCCATGGCACCCCAATGACCCCTACAGTGCCCCAGGGACCCCCACGGTGCCCTGGAACCCCCCAGCACCACAGACCCCCCACAGTAAGCAGGGACCGCACCCCATAGCCTGCCCCCCGCCCTGGCCAGCACCACCCCCCCGCCATGTCCCCATGTCCCCAGGGTGCTCACTGGTGACAGCCACGTGCCGGTTGGATTTTCCCTCGTCGATCACATCCAGGATCTCCTCGGGGCTCGAGACGAATCGCTCGGTGCAGCCCTGGGGGTGTGCCGGGGGTGGGTGGGGGGGGGTGAGACCCCAGCCCCACCTCTGGGGGTGCCTCTTGGGGTAACCCCCCCCTCAAGGGACCCTCCAAGCTGCTCCTCACCTTGACGTAGGGAACCCGGTTCTTGTCCTCGTGCACCGACAGGTTGGTCTTGGTCACTGGTGGGGGGGGCACACGGGGTGAGGGGACTGGGTGGGTGGTGACCCTCCCCCCCCTCATGCTTTAGGTGTTCCCAGTGCCACCTAGGACCTCCCAGTGCTCCCCCAGACCCTTCCACTGGCTCCCAGCGCTCTCCAGTACCATGCAGGGCCTCCAAGCTTCTCAATGCTCCCCAGTGCACCCCCATACCCACCCAGTATCTCCCAGTGCCCCCCCACTCACTGTCCAGCAGGTCCCGGATCTTGTCCAGATAGATTTCAAAGTAAGAAACCTAGAAGGAGGGAATTGGAGGTGTTAGGGGGGTGGGGTGGGGTCGGGACCCCTCCTCCCAGTGCTCCCAGTCTCTCCCAGTGCTCCCAGTTCCCTCCAGTCCCCACCTTGATGTGGAACTCGAGGTTCTCGTCCATGGAGTAGATGTGGTTGAAGATGTCTTGGGCGATGCGTGGGATGATGCCCATCTGCTGGGGGTCGTGCAGCTTCCCCCTGGGGTGGGGGTGGGGCTGAGCACCCGGGGGGGGTGCCAGGCCTCAGGAGGTGCTGCCCCCCC
>NW_027660227.1:0-56278 GCF_963210335.1 Falco punctatus | reverse complement strand
GGGCAGAACCCTGGAACTACCACACCAAATGATTCTTTTCATTCAGAAAGAACTCCCATCTTAGCACTATTACTCATCAAAGCTACTGATGAAGGAACACTATCTCTGTAGGACAGGGCATAGCATTCCTCAAAGAAATCATGGAGATGCCGCACCCCCAGCCCCCACCCTGCAGCTTTGGTGACTTCTTTTCTGAGCGTTGCCCCTTGTGCAATGACTAAGGAAGATGTGTATGCCTGGCTGTGACAACTCTAAGTTGCAATACCCATTCAAGGATAAACAATGAGAACAGACCAGTGGACAGTGATACCCCTCCAAGAACTGCAAAATGAAAATCTACCTTGGCAAGTTTTTGATTCAGGGCCTGCAGGCACACTGCACGCACATGAAAGCATCTTGCCCAACCATATTCCCTTCTCCCACTGCCCTTCAGGAAAAACAGAAGTACAGCGTAACACATGGAATCAGGCACCACCCCCCGCCCCTATAAAATGACAACCAAAACAGAAGTCTGTAACAGACACACATAAGAAATTAACTTACCTGCAAAATCAGATTGACTTCTTGCAGTTTTTGTCTTATTTCTTGTTCAGCTCACTCTTCCACCTCTCTTTTGTATTGTTCTATTTGGCTGCGATCCACCATGTTAGTCTCCATATGGTGTTTGAGATTAGCCACCTCTTCTTTCAGCTGGCTTTTGCTCTTTCCAGTTTTTCATGGCTCCCACGCATGGTGGACAACTCTCGCAAATCATGATTTTGTGCTTCTAGCTGCATGCCTTTTTTAGACTTTACCTCCAGCTGCTGGGAAAGTTCATCAACCTGTAGACAGGAAAGGGGAAAAAAACAGGGAACTCAGAGGGATCTAAAATTAGTCAAATCTGTGAAAATTGGTAAAGGAGTTGGCCATCAAGACTATTTATCATCTGCTGATTCAGTGTTAAAACAAAAGTGAAACCAGGCTCTTCTTTTAAAACAAGAACAGCTTTCACATCATTTCTGACAGCATTCCTCAGGTTCCCATCCTTCCTCAGTTCTGCAGTGGGTCACAGACCAAGAGGTACCAAACCAGCGGCATTACACCCGCAGGGCTAGGCTGAAAAGCACTAGGGCTATTCTTCTGCGAGATGTTCATACGATCATAGGAAATCAAACACACCCATACCCAGTTACATCACAGCCACATTCTGGTTTCATCAGAAAAAAACCCATGTATCATGCTTCAGAGGAACTGTCACATGCTGTCACACGGTCAAAGCTTCGTCACAGAACTGACAAGACAAGAAACGGATACCCTTTCCTTCCATTACGCTAATAGATCTGGAAATAGTGGTTCAGAACACCGCTTTTACAGCACTGGTGGCAGAAGACAGTCTCTTTAGGACAAAGCTACAGTTTGTTTTCAAAAGATTTCCAGGAAATATCAGAGTTCCCATAGGTCCCAATGGTCAACTACAGCTTCTATCCCCTTCTTTCCCCCTCAAGAAACATCCATCGTCTATACCTATTAACCATAAAACATGATATCCCATCATCTTTTATTTTTAAAAAAGAGGGGGAAACCACCAGAGTCAACACTTGAAAGTCTCTAAAATACGTAGAAACTTTACACTTATTTAAAATTGCCCAAACGTAATTCCATTCCCTGTCATTCAAAATAGCTCTTCCAACAGGAACACAAATATGCTGCTAACCTGTGAACTACAAGTGAGCCACTGTCAAGGCAGTTGACTCGTTCTACAATAATATCTTCTAAAAAGGAGCATAACTTTGAAACACAGCTATCTCAGTAATGAGCAGAGAAGCAGCTAAAAGGTTACATGCTACCGAACAGCCAGAGCAACCTCAAAAGCATTTGTGGGTCTCCATGACAAGGGAAAGACGGACCGAGTCAGCTACTAGTAAGCAACAAGTTACAGGGTTTTTTTCCGCATCACCTCACACTGCATCGTGCCCTGGGAAGCAAAGACACCATTCCGAAAAGCAAACCCCCACCTGCCTCCTGCTCAACTCGTGCCCGAGACAGGCTTCAGGGGGTGACCTTGGGCAAGGCCAACTGCACAGAGTTGTTCCGAGTGATGGTGGCGTTACTTCCCTCTCTTCCGAGAGGGAATGCATCCATCGGAGCCCGACGATGCTGCCACGGCCTCAAGCTGCAGCCAGGCCTGTGCTGGGCCTTCACTGCTCTCAGCCCTGGCCCTCACCCATGGACGTGACGTCCCAGTAGGACTGCAGACCTGCCCATCCCTATGGACCGGCCTGGTGATCTGCACTCTTGGTGCACTCTGCTTACTGTCCCCAGAACTGTCCCCAGAACTCTTCTGCTCTTCTTGGTGAGGGCCTGTGGGGCTGATCCCTGGCCTGTGTGGTCACAGACCCTGCCAGCCTTGCTGTGGCTCTTGCTTTGCCCTTCCTCTGCAGGACAGCCTACCCCTGATGCGCCCTCGCAGATACTGCTGTGTATGTAACACTTCCATCTTTACCCCTAAGAGCTACATCAGTATTACAGTCGCCTACTACTGTGACCATAGAAGGAACATCAAAAACCAGCCAAATAATTTCAGAAATACAGCCAAGAAAAAAGTAGTCAAAATCAACAACATGAAAAGAAGTATAAAGAAAGAATAAAGGTTACAAAAGAAAAACCACCACAATAACCCAAACAAAATAAAGCTCACCTTTGTTCTTAATCTGCCAATTTCATTGACCATTTTCTTCACTTCTCCCTGCAAATTAAGCTGGGACAGTCCCCCTCTCGCCTCATACACCCTTAGTTCCTTCGTAGCTCTGCTCAGCAGCCTCTTCAACCTGCACAGCAAACTAGTCATGAAAACAATGAAGCAAAAAGAAACAAAACTGGACTTTTTCACATACTCTCATGTAAACAGCACAGACACAGCTTGCTTTATCTTTAATGTACTTGACACACCAGGAATTACCAGGAAAAAACAGTATTCCTGTGCCACATACACTTGGAGAGTCCAGAATTCACCTGAAAAGAGGAATGAAAGACTCCCTTTTTCCCAGGAGAACTGCAGGGCAACCTGCATCTGCAGTTGTTTTGGCAGCTATTGAAAACCAGGGGCTGGTGTACAGAAGTACCTTGCAAGAACTAACACGAGGCTGGCATCTGCTCACAGTTAGGTACACCTATTTTTACACTAAAGTTTAATAAAACATGACTTCTACGCAGGGATACCTCTTCACCACGCTAAAAAGCCGTACCTCTTACAGTCTTTCTGCAGATCAAGGTTTCTTTTCATTTCTTGGGCCAGACGTAGTTCAACTGGGCGTTTCAACTCTACCAGCTTCTTCACTTCCTTTCTTTCACTCTCGCACTTTCAAAAGAGAAAAGAAAGATGTATCACACACGCAGAGCACAGGAAAAATACCTACGTACAGTCTGTGCATCTAGCGCTCTCCACAGAGAAGCTGCCGGACGTCTCTATCCGTTAGCCACGTTCCACAGAATGCCATGGGACGGAATTCCCGAGGCTATTCCATCCATCCCTTCAGGTTTCACATCAAACAGACCAATATGTAACTAAGAAACAGATGCCCTCGCCTGAAGCAAAGGCCATCCTCTTCTAGACATAACAGGTGGAAAAGATGCTGGAGAACACTTTTGGCAGTGCCTCTGCTCATAGTAGGGATTACGTAGGTATGCACTTCATGGGAGAACATCGATCCATCCAAAGCTTTCATGGGATCTTCCACCAACCAGCAGGCAGGGGCTTGTGGAGGAACCTGATCTTTTGGAGTTCTTCAACATTTTATTCCCCTCGGCCATTACCTCCACCTCTTCTGTGTGGGCATTTACTTAGCCACATGCTGGTTTTCCTCCTCTTGGTGTTTTCTCAGCCACACCAGAGGAGAGCTGGCAGCTGTTTTGACTTTGTTCTTCCATTTTCCCTCTACAGAAAAGGAGAAAAGGGGAAGGCCGCCCCTTGGCAACTGGCAGGCGCTGCTTGTTTCCCAAGCACTCGTTCATTTACCCAGCATTCCTTCAGTATGTTTTTCTGCAAGGCTTTTAAGCTCCCGCTACGCTGAAAACATACAGCAGCTCCTCCATACACGCACTGGAAACATCAAGCATTTTAAACCTGCCTAGAAACCAAGGGGTCAGAAGATGACCACACAAAATCCAAGGAAGAACTGGGAACTGTGGCCTTGCTCAATGTGCTCAACTGATAGCAAACCAAACTGGGAACTCTTCCCAACAGAGCCACTCCAGAGCTTACACAAAGATACCCATCTAGCTTTTATTTGCTTCCTCCGTGACCCCCAAACGATAAGGTACTCGCAGCCTGAATGGCAGGGATAACAGAAAGCAATGATATGTAAGAACCTGACCAGAAGGTGCATGTGGTTCTCCTGGGTATTGGCCCGGTGCCTGGAGAATTTTCTGGGCTCACCTGTTGCAACAGTTCAGCCTTCTCCTCGTCCGGCTGAGCAACGCGCTCTTCAAGGTGGGATCTTGACTTCAAGTGCTCCTCCCACGTGCTGTGCAAGTCCTTGGATGTCAGAGCCAGCATGTTCTGCTTCTGCGTCTGTGAAAGCAACAGTGGCAGAAGAAAAAGTAAGGTGGCCAGAAAAGACAAGAGCGCAGGAGAATGCAGTAACTTACACAGAAACAGGCCTAAGCTCTCCTCCACCCATCCAAGACCTATGGCCAAGGTTGATGTGGAGTGTAAAACACACCTTAGGAACCATAACCAAGAACAGCAGCTGGAGCTGGTGGGAAGAAGGAATACTCTAGAAGCGACAGGATGAGGTTACAACTTTGGGGGATAAGATGACATGCACGCACACACACAAAATCACCCTACAGCTTTCCTGCAAAGCTCCTCTGGTTCCCTCTATCCTTCAGTTTTCGTAAGAACACTGCAAAAGGTGGTGCAAAAGGACAACATTCGCTCCTACTTTCAACAGCTACACTCAGATTTCTTCATATAGTTAAATACATTAAGTACCTTAATTTTCAACTTTCTTTCCAACTCCTTTTGCAAGCGCAGCTTGTCTCTCTCCAGGTCACTGTGGTAGCGTGTAGTAACTTCAAGTGAAGCTTCTGGCATAGATTGCTTTTTAGGTGCATCAGCAAGCTCCTGCTGCAGTTGTCCAAACATGCCCTAACAAAACAGTTAAATTAGCATGAAGAAAGTTCTAAGAACATGAAATACGCCTTTAACTTATTTTATTATACAATTAGACCTGTCTAGATTGAACCCAAAAGTATGAAATTTTGCCTGCCAGCAGCAGGCATCTGCATGGATGATGACCTCTCGTCATCTTTCTCAGCTGAGAACCTTTGACTATCAGCAGCTGTTCACGAGGATTTCTGTTTCCTAACACATAAAAAAGGCTCAGGTATTGTTCTTCCTTGAACAATACACAGGAACACACTGAAATCAGGTATTTTTTTCCTAACAAAACCCAAAGAAATCTGTTGCGATCTAAGAGCCACAGTTTGACTGCAAATATTACTCTGGTGACTGAAGGCAGGACTTTGTGTTAGATTGTTCTTTCTTCTGTTTCTTCACTATACAAATACAATTAAATGAATACAAATATCTGAAAGCTCCTTTGAGATACACTTTAAGGGTATGTTGAATCACATCCTCTTGTAGTCTTCTTACTCAGCTCGTTTTAGAAGTACTGATAGATTAGGTTTACAAAAATCTGCATAGCTCATATATATATATAGCTATATCCATATACACACACACACTCTCTCACATGATCTTCAAAAGGAACCCATTATTTTGGTAGTAAGAATACAAAGCAAGTCACAGTTTACAATGATTGACAGTACTGCTGGAGTGTGGCTACACATCATAAAAGAGAAAGCTTAAGGTCACCGTCTGACATGAACTTTGAGGAACAGGCAGGCCCCTCAGAACCCTCAAAACACACACAGAAATCAACAGCTGGACATTACTAATACTCTTCAATCTTGATAGCAGCTTACAGAGAACCTATTTTTTCCCCTCTATAGAAGCTTCATATAAACCTATCCCCAACCACTTCACTTCTCTGTACCTTCATTTCTCAGCCCTCGTGTATTGGATGGTTCCTCCTTTTATACCACTCTCATTCATGTCATCAGTGCAATACTTACATCAACACCATCAAATACTTAAAGACTATTCTATAGGGCATAACATGGACTAAGGAAAATAGATGAAAAAAAGTTCTAGAGAAGAATCACCTTTCTTGATCAAAGCTTAGACTTGGATACCTTTTTTCTGTTCTCTGCTTAGATCTGAGGACTAATATCCCCGTTGCCAAAACTTTCCGCAATTCCGAGAGAAACATAACAAACCAGAACAAATCAGTATTCTTTGGTCCCATGCATATAACTTACACCGGATACATTGTAGGAACAAACTAATTTCAAGAATGGACAAACTTTAAATTGTTCTTTCTACGCATATACTTTACCTGTCTTTCTACTACGTCAGTCTCATATTTAAAGACTTGTTCCCTTAAATCAGTGCACTTGGCATTTAAATCCTTGTTTCGCTCTTCTATTAGATAAACTTGCTTTTCCCTATCAGCTCTAAGTTTGCTGAAAATGTCATTAAAACAGTGCTGCACATAATCCACTATTTTTTCTTTCATGATCCTCTTGTTCTGCATCTCTTCCCATTGCTGATGGAGTAAAAAGGTTTTCACTCTGGAGCTGGGCCAATCGCTCCTGCAAGGACTCCTGTTTTATTACAAGTTTGCTTACTGGATCTTTCTCAAGTTGTCGAGCATGATCACATTCCTTTGCCTGACACTGGCCTTGACTTAATTCTTTTTTGCCATTTCTAAAAGCAAAGCTTTTTCTCTGAGCATTTGCTTCAACTGGTGAAGCTCATTTTCTAGCCTATTAGCTTTGCTTTTAGCTTTACACAGCTGCAGAGACAAGCTCTTGTTGGTTTCTTGCACGCCAGAGAGGTCACGATGGAGCTCGACTTGCAAGCAAAGGCATTCATCACGTTCTCTGTGAAATCTTCGTTCAGCATTGCTTTTTGATGACAAATGAAGTTCAAGTTCTTGAACTGCAGCGTTCAGGGAGGAACGAAATGATTCAATTTCTGTCTCTAGTCTGTCTTTGCTTTTGTTTGTCTGCTCAAGTTTGGAAGTCAGCACTGCAGATTCTGTCTTTAGTAAGTCCAGCTCCGTGTTGAACTGAAAAAACATTTATCTTAACGCTTCCTTGTTCAGTTTAAGTTCCTTTTTGAGAGCTTTATTTTTTTCTTTCAAGGTCTCATTTTCCTTTAAATATTTTCCTTCTTCCTCCTGGTGCCTAAGTCTTACTTGAGTGAGTTCTAGCCTTAGCATAGCAATCTCATCTTGTAGTAACTGATTCTTGTACAACAGATCCTGTTCTCTGTCAGTGCTGGATTCCTGAAGGACAGGGAACATGAATAAAGAGCCAATTGGGAAATGAATCTACAAAAAACCTGCAGCAATAAACTGCATTTTAACATTTCTAGTACTAAAGCATGACTTCAAAGATGAAGTTTCAGGCAATAAGCTACTCTGTGAACCCATGCACATGTACAATGTACGTACACAACGGAAGTGCAACATATCCTTAAAACCTAAATGAACATCCCAAATATACAGTTACGTTTTTTTCCCCCCTTAAACCAGCAACCAAAGCTTTTAAAATGACAGCGCTTTCTTGTATGTGCATGCCTTTATAATACTGCCTTTAAGGTTGAATTAGGTGTGCTACAGATCTGGTAAACACAAGGCCAGAAAGGGTATTTTCCTTCTCAAATGTCTTCTGAACACTTATCCTTTTGTGTTACTGGAAGTTAGCTATAAAACTCAATCACCCCCGGAATGCAATAGCCCTGTATATTTCCTCTTTATTGTATGTATAACTTTTTTCCACTTAAAACACATTCACCCTACATTTATTGGGCAGCACAGCCAAGAACAAAAAGGCTTCCAAGCACTGCACATTCTTTAGGAAATTCAGTAAATTCTTTCCAAGATCTTTTTTAATACAGTGCTTATGATTGCTTTTTCTCCTCCAGTTACTCTAACTCTTACAGAGAGTTGAATTCATTGCTGATATTCGATCATAAAATTTTAGTTATGTGGAGGTGGAAAAGAAAGGCATACTTGAAGTAAGTTCAATAAGGGAATAACTAATTTAAAAAAAAAAAAAAAAAAGGCAATGGAAACACAAACACTGTCGAACAACTTTCTTCCTGGTCAACCTTGCCATAGGTAGCTAGGTGTTTCACTGCTAGAAAGCCTAAAAAGTGATGACGAAATGTCTGTGAAATGACAAATAACAGATAGGTTAAGAAACAGTGTAAACAGTGTCTTCTATTAGTTTCCTACTTGCACAAGTAATTCAGGTACATACAGGAGTGATGCTGCTTTCCAGAACTTTTAGACATAAGAGAAAACAAGAAAGGTATTTACCCAGATAAGTTACACTGGTAAACAGTAAATAAACCACCAAGAACAGAAAAAGTTATGTAAGATTTATTATGACTTTAAAACAAACATGGTGAAATTTAATTTATTAGAAAAAAAAATCTGCTTACCTCTGATTTTTTTCCTATAGATCTTCTTGTCCCTTCTTCTAGTTCCATTTGTCTCCCAAGGTGGTTGTTCAAAATTCCTTCTTGAAGGGCTCTGGCCCTCTTTTCCTGAGAGAGCTGTCTCTGTGTTTCATCACGTTCCTCTTCAACCTACAGTAATACAATAAAACTGCTTGCATCTGAAGAAAAAACAGAGCTAGCAATACATCTTCCCATTCTCCCCTGCATACTTGAAAACATTTTTGATTCCCCACCGTTATGATAATCCACCTATAAATAAATAAATTTAAATTTTCTTATGAAAATTTAAGAAGGCGAAATACAGGATGTTTTGTAGTAGTTCAAAAAAAGGTAAGGCTTTGCCTGAAACACAAATGAAACCTCAATTTTGAAAAAAGAAAAAAGGAATAATAAACTGCAAAGCAAAAAAAAAAAAAAAAAAGAACAGCCCAATTGTGAACCAACTGTACTCTACTGTTCTCAAAATCTGACAATTGTTATCCAACGCCTCTTCCGTGAACAAAGCGCCTCCTTCTCTAGGCATACTGGAATACAATTGAAAAGAAGCAGAAAATAAGACAAAGACTTTAATTCATTATTTAATATACCTGTTTCAAGAGCTTTCTCAGTGTTCTTAACTCCATTTCTAAATTCCTAGAGTGTAACTCAAGTTTCTGTTTCTCCTCCATCTCTTTACAATATTGATCTTCTTTCCTTCGGAGGTCTTCTCTCATTTTCTCACACAGCACTTCTACTCTGAGCCTCTTTTCTTCTTGTTGTTTCAAAGAACATCTGGGATTTAACGGAGGATTTGAGAAACAAAAGCACTGATATAAAAGTAGATATTCCACATGATGAACTTGCAGAGACAACTCAAACCATAAAAAATGTTAAATGTTTTCAGAGTTCATATTTTTACTGTACTTTTCAACTTTTTAAAGAATTCTAACTTCATTCCGTTGGGCATGGTATCAGTTGTACAAGATAGAGAAAAAAAACTTTGAGTGATTTATCCGTTATTTGTAAGTTTGTATAGGGAAACACACACCAGTGTGCACACTATAATAATAAAATTAAAAAAACCCATCTTCATATTACAGCCGTTTTGTTGAAAAAGGAGTTTGTTGTCTCATCAGATCAAAGCATCGTAAACTTTTACTATGGTTAGTATACATTTTCTTAGTATACTGAGCATTGCCTACATATTACGGATTCAGTGACCAGAAGTAATATTGGTGAATCAGCACGCCACTTACCTATGGCAGACCCGACAATTTTTCAGCAGCCTTCTGTAAGTCTAAAACAACTGCTGCCCACAGGCAGAACAAGCAGCTTCTGTTTACTCAAGAAGGATGTCAGTGTTCAAAACCAGATTCAGAAATGCATGGGGTTTAAGCTGACTACGATTAAAAACAGTTTTAAACCTCAGTTGGATCTACCTCTGGGAGAAACTACAGCAATTTCATTTTGAAGCTGACTTACAAGGAAAGCCTTATGGAAGGTCAGCTTCTTTACCAACTGAAACAATCAGCAATGAGCACTGACATGGTAGAAAACGGACCATGGTGTGCCCACGGTACCCAAACAAGAAAGCAGCTTTGTGTTTGATCATTATTTTGACTATTTTTTCCCATATACTCACAATAGTGGACAAAAAAAAAAAAATTAAAAAAAATCAAGTGTCAACCTAAGGGAAGAACTGCCAATTGAAAGCCTGCTTTAGAAATTCCGCAAAACAAGAATCAACCACCACTAAAATCACTTGAAAGACTGACAGAAACATTTGTATTTGAATGGCGCATATTGCAAGGAGAAAGCTTTACATGTAATTTCTAGTGTAATTTCGCAAAAAGTGTAACTTTTGAAAGTATAAATTTAACGCTGCTTGGAGAATTCACTTAGAATGAAAATACTACTTCTTTATACTTGACAGATGTTTGAGGATTTTGAACACCTGCTGAAGTCAAACCCAGGCCAAGCTGGGACCGGCCTCTCTTCCTCGTACCCCCCTCCCCCGTGCTGGGAGGCCCAACTCCCCCAGGCCCAGCTCCCGCAGCCTCCCCTCACAGGGCTGGTGCTCCTGCCCCCGGGCCAGCCCGGCATCTCCCTGCCGACCTCACACGGACTGGGCAAGATCTCCTGGGCTGGGCGGCCAAACACCGGGCCCCGGGCTCGAGACACAGCTCAGCAAGCCCTGCGGAGGGGTGGGCACTCACTGCCCCCAGGGCCCTGGCACTGCTGCCCTCCATACAGCCCAGGCCGCTGCGGGCCGCCCCAGCTGCCAGCTCACGGTGGCTCCTGCTGAGCTCGCTCTCTGCCTGGGCCGCTCCCCAGCCACGCCGTCCCACCGGGGATCACCACAAGGAGATCTCCCCTCCCAGGCCAGGGCTCTGCAGTTGTCCTTGCTGAACTGCCTACGGTGCCTGCTGGCCACCCCTGTCTGACGTGATGTCAACAGCGATGAGAAACCTCACACCTCCGGGTCTAGCTCAGGAGTGTGGGGAAAGGGGCAATCCCAAACTTGACCTTTCCAACAAACAAACAGGTAAGCAAACAAATGCTCTAAGCTCTGGTTTGACTTGCACTGGGTGGAGTTACCAGAAACCCTAGTATTATAGGCCCACTGAAGCCGCAAGGACAAAATGAAAAAAAAAAACCACCACCCAACCATCTCTCAAATCTCTCTTATAAATCTGATTTCCCCATACACACTCTCTTGCTCTTTTCTTGCTAGAAAACAAAGTTAGAACAACATCCAGAAGACTGTACATGGAGCTGGTATCCGGACGTTTTTCCCCTCTCCCATTATCTACTGGGCATATATTATCTGGGCATAACTGGCCCACGGGATTCAAAAAACCCAAACCCAAAAGACTGGAAACTTCTCATCCTGTTGCCTGCGCCATCAGTGTCTTTCGGAACAAAACCACTGACAAGATAATACATTATCAGACCACAATTTACATACTTAAGGCTTTGGATATCACTTTTCCATTCTGCTTCTTGGTGAGCCAATACGGATTTCAAATCTTGAGTCTTCTCCGCTCTGAACTGTGACTCCTCCCTTTCATCTTCCAATTTCCTTACTTCTCTTGAGAGCGCTTTATACTGATTTTTCTGACGTTCTATTCTCTGTTCATATTCAAGAAGTATGTTTTGCATTTTCAACAAAGTAGCAGAACCTGCTTTGAGACAGAAAAGACACAAAGCTGCACAAATACTGCCCAATGTACAAGCTGTTCAATGCTTTGCTGCATTAGGTGCAGGTGGCAGGTCTCGGTAGCGGGAAGGTCCCTGTGAGAAGGAGCCAGGGGTCGTCCCGTGCTGGACATGGACGGTTTCGATGGACCCACCGCAGGGCACAGCTGAGCCTCTCAGCCGTGCTGGCAGCTCCTCAGGAAAAACAAACGTAGGAAAGGGCGAAACCACCACACAGGCAGAGAAGGGGAAAAGCATGTGAAAACCAGCCCCGCAAACGAACACCCAGGTCAGCGAAGGAGGAGGGAGAGGTGCTGCTCCAGGTGCCAGAGCAGAGATTCCCCTGCAGCCCCTGAGAGAACCATGCTGGAGCAGATACCCACAGCGCAGTGCTGCGCAGGACCCCGTGCCAGAGCAGGCGGATCCTTCCCGAAGGACCTGCGACCCATGGAGGGCCCAGGCTGGAGGAGATTTTCCCCAAAGGACTGCAGCCTGGGGGAGGACTCACACTGGAGCAGGGACAAGGGACGAGGAAGGAGCAGCAGAGAGAAACTGCTACGTCCTGATTGCAGACCGCAGCCTCCCCGTGCTGCCTGGGGAGGTGGCGGGGAAGGAGCGCAGCAGAGCTTGAGCAGGGGGGGTGCCGACGTGTCCTTCTCAGGTTTGGGGTCTTTGTTTCTCACTATCCAAATGTATTTTAATCGGTGGAGTCTGTTTTGCCACTGACAATCACTGGGAAGTGACAGCCCTGCCTTCACACTGACCCACAAGCTTTTTCGCCCCGTTTTGTAAATGAGGGGCAGTGGCAGCACTGGGCGGGGAGTTTGGCCTTCGGCCAAGGTTAACACTTGCCTAATGAAATTTTAGCATAGTTTAAGAGCCCTAGTAAGTGATGCTTATGTTTATATAATGCCTTGTGCATATATGCAAGCACCTTATGACAGTTGAAATTTGTTATATATATGTACTTATTATTTTTAAGCAAAGCCATTATTTTGCTGTACTCTTTGTCATTAGCTGTTGAGGGGTGTGCTGGCTGTGGCTGGGATAGTGTTAATTTTCTTCACAGTCGCTGGTACGGGGCCATGTTTTACAGCTGTGCCGCAAACAGGGTTGGTAGCACGGGGATGTGTTCCTTATGGCCCAGCAGCGCTCACACAGAGCCAAGGCCTTTTCTGCTCCTCACCCCACCCCACCAGCCAGCAGGCTGGGGGTACGCAAGGAGCCGGGCCAGGACACAGCTGGGACAGCTGACCCCAGCTGACCCAAGGGATGTGCCATGCCACGCGGCATCATGCTCAGCATATAAAGCTGGGGGAGGACGAAGGAAGGGAGGGACATCCAGAGTGATGGCACTTTGTCTTCCCAAGTATTTGTTATGCGTGACGGAGCCCTGCTGTCCTGGAGATGGCTGAACACCCGCCTGCCCATGGGACGTGCTGGATGAATTCCTTGCTTTGCTTTGCTTGCGTGCGTGGCTTTTGCTATTAAACTGTTTTCATGCCGACCCATGAGTTTTCTCACTTTTCCCTTTCCGATGCTCTCCCCCACCCCACTGGGGTGGAACAAGTGAGTGGCTGTGTGGTGCTTAGGTGTTCAGGTGTGGCTGGGCTTAAACCACATCAGGGGGATATAAAGAAGAAAAAGCTCTTGCTGACTTTTGATGACCGCATTAGAAGGAGCTGAACTGTACTTTGCAAGAAACTGCTTCTCCAGCTCTGACTAGACAGAGAACCAATGATAACGTAAGGCACATCGGCTGGCAATGCAGGCAACATCTCAGGTTAGGTGACAGTTTCACAGCTTTTGAGGGGGATCTCTAGTCACAAAGAGATACTATATCAAAATATGAAATTAAAATACTTTGGAGTGCATACAAAGAAATCATGTTTTAAGGGGAACTTGTAACAGCTGAAGGCAGAGACTTGAAAACATACCCATATGAACCACACTAAGCTCTTCCAACAGCAGCATAGTCTCCTTGTAGGTTGAAGCTTGTAACCGGGCATCCTCTGAAGTTGGGTCAGATGAGTGAGTTAAACCAGGGTCATCAGTTACTTCCACTGGTATGCTGACCTACAAAAAATACAGTACTTTCTGTAATTCCACTGTCCAGTATTACAGACCATTACAAATGCAGGAATGATTCATTCTCTCCTTCACAGCCCACAGATTTGTCTCAAATACAATCAAGCTGCATACCAGCAGCAATTTGTACATCTGGTTGATCACTACATAAACACTGCTCCCACCTAAGTGATTAAAAGCTGATAGAGACTGTTTATCAAGAAACTAGTTTTACAGTACCTCGTTCCTTTCACTCCTGGTTGTTGCTGCAGGTCTAGAAAACAAGAAATATATTTCAGTACTGAAATGCTTACTTTGCATTATGAATAATACCTACAGTTGCTTTGAAAAATTAATTGCAGAACTGAATTAAACTAAAATCTGGTATAGTAACTTTGCTAGATATAGCTCAAGACTGAAACAATTATTGTGTGCTATTAATGTCTACTGGAAGGCTAATTTTTCCGCAAGATATTAAGCAAATAGTTGAAATAACTGTTCCCTAAACTGCACGCAAAGTGACAGAAATCTTACAGCTACAGACATATAGCTATACGCTTACGTGCATTCCCTGTTTAATACCAGGGGTTTAGCTCTCTTCAGTACCGAGAATCCTTCTCCTACAGGTCAAAGAACTGTAATTTTGGATTCTCTGGTGTCCTGGGTCTGGCTGGGATGCAGTTTATTTTCTTCACAGCAGCCCACACAGGGCTGCGTGTTAGATTTCTGACCAAAACAGTGTTGATAACACACCAGATTTTTAGCTAGGGCTGAACAGTGTCAACAACTTCTCTTTCTCACTTTGCCACAACCCACACAAGTAAGTTCAGGGTGGCCAAGAAGTCAGGAGGGTACACAGCTGCAAGAGAAAAGGTGGAGCGGGGAGCAGGGCAAAAAATCCTGAGATACCTGCAGTGAAAAAACTGAGATACCTCACCCTTTTTAAACACATGAAATACTTCTATGCCTGTGCACACACACTCATGTAATTAATCAGAATTCGTGCACGTGACCTTATTGTTGACTTGGCCAGCATGTTCAAAAGCACTCTAAACAGAAGTGAAGTGTTTGTCAACACAAAGCGCATCAGGTAGTCACAGGAAAGAACAAGAAAGAACATCAGGTGGTCACACGAAAGAACAAGAATCTTCATATGCATCAGGTTTACAAAAAACCTTAAACACACAACAAAAACCCAAACTTGCCTCTAGCTCTCAGGCCAATTTTTATCATTAAGTGAGTTTTATTTTCAACATTCCTTATATGCATACCTTCCTTCATCCTCAGATGTTTCACTGGAAGTGCTATCATCCGGTACTTGACCATGATTGCCACTGGAAGAGCTCATCTGCTGATGAGCCTTCTGCTTTGAAGGCTGTCTTTTACTTTCCTTTGCACCTTTGGCATTCAGGGCAATTTTACTGCATTACACAGAAAGAAAGAAAAAAAAACAAAACACCAAGTGAGTAGGTTTATAAAAAAATATTTCTGTGAAACAGACATACTTAAGATGATGTCCAGAAACAACCGAGACAAAAAATAGCTATGATAAAATCACAGACTTGACTGTAAAGATCGTGGAATATGCCCAAGTATTTAAAACCCTTCCCCTAGAGTGAGGGGGGCACGTGGAATCTGAGCTGGATCCAGGTTAAGCTGGACTATATCCAACAGCCCCGTTACAGAAAGCATCTAGAGCAGAGATTCCTTTGAAGGACAGACAGAAAAAGCTCCTGCTTAGGTCTGCATAAAAATACGTGTGCCTTCTTTAGACTTTTGAGATTGGTTTGGTAATATCATCTTTTTCCCTGTCCCGACAAAGGGCACATTAACTTAATGAAAAGGAAAACACCAACTGCACGGAGATCACTAAAATCACCTAGAAAAGGGAGTAGTAGCAAACCCCAAGTTCCTACTTTTCTTTTCTAGGTGGCCATTTCCTACAAAAATAACTGCTTTTTCCAGTCTTCAGTTCTGGTTTTGAAGATGCATTTTACCTCAGTGTTGACATGGAAATCACAGGAATTTAGGTGGGCGTTTTCTTTTGTTTTCCCCTTTTCTTTTTTTAGAGCAGGCAATAAATTGGAACCTCCATCGTGCGCTTCATTTTGTCTAAAAAGAATTTTTCTTCATTTTTTGAGAAGCAGTGGACTACTCACTATGGCTTTCACCACTGAGGAAACTACTTCAACTACCACAGTATCAGAAAACCTAAGACACTTACATAGTACTACAAATAAGAGCTAGAGATTATTTCCTTAGCTTACCCTTTCATTGGCATTTTAATCAATTTTGAGCTCTCCCCAGATGAAAAACACTTTTTGTCTTTTTCTTCTATCGTGTTTTCATTCTCCATTTTCAAACAGTCATTCTTCCTTACAGTAATCTTTTGTTTCATTTGCCGATTAGTGATGTTATTTAATTTATCCACACATTCCTGTTTTGCCACGGCCTGCACTTTTGAACATCTTTGTTTGTTTTTTTCCTTCTTAACCTATAAAAACAAAGTTAAGCTTCACGTATTTCTAGAAGACAGAAACACCACATCCAAGATTGATTAATCCAGAGTTTACCCCTGAAATAATATAAAATGATCTTTTTTTAATTCATAGAGAAGCATTTTCACAAAACTACACTACAAGGTGTATTATGCCATTGAAAGTACTTTGAATTCACTCATGATGCAAGACATAACAAAAATACAGCCCTTAGAAAGAAAACAATAGTGTCTCTTAAAACATGAACAAGAAAAAAGTGAAAACAGTACTGATGGACAAAGCGTTAGGAGGACTGCACAATGTTCGTTGTAACACCACCAGAAAAAAATCAAGTGGAACTGCGAACAAGGGGAGGAAAGAAAAAAAGATCCCAAACCCACAAACACAACTGGTTTCACAGGAAAGAGGAATTTTAGTGAAAGGCAATGAAGACACACCACGCAGATATCACAGCACATGAATTATTAGTCAGGACCCTGTTCAGAAGCTATTTTCATTCTTTGATTCAGAATCAGAACCGATAGAATTCTATGGATTTCTTTTTATGGCAATGAAGAGATAACTACTTGCACTGGAACCAAGTGCCACCTATTGTTAAACTGGAACAATAATGCATTCTGTTTTCCAAAAATGGGGAAAAAAGACAACTCTGCACTGCCCTCTTTATTCACAAGTCACCTATTTCCATTAGAACAAACCCCAATTTGTAGGAAGCATCTTCCCTTCGTGACCAATAGCTAAAGTGAACAGGAAATACTCTGCCTGGCTCCAGAAGGCTGCGGGTCTCCCTAGGCTCTTTTACACACGCTCCATCGCTGCTATTGCTTCAGCAGCGGTTTTACCTAAAAACATATTCTGACTTTCCTGAACAGTGGATTGTATCTCACAGTTTCATTGATTTGGACAGCAGGATCCTGCAGTTTCCGTTGAAGCTAACGAACACTGCGTGCTTTCAAAACCAAGCACATTCAGCACCTCCATCATAACTCTGAATTAGAGCTATTGCCTAAACAACTACGTGTTGCACACGCTGCCCGTGCCAACCCTGGCTAGCCCAGCCCTGTTTTACCGATTCATCCAGGCACTTGCATCAGTGCGTCTGACTTGGTGAATTTACACATGAGAAACCAGGCATTTCTGACCAACACCCATGCTCTTTAACTGCACCAGTTATTTTTAAATTAATGACACATTTCTAATTAAAGTGACCAAGACAAGCCAGAACTACAGCTTGGTTGTAGTCAAAATCCCATGCGCCGCAGATTTTCCCTGAATTTCTTCACAGCATCACCTATGATTGCTGTTGTCAAACACATGACTGCTTCTTTCTTTACCTGCAGAAAGCTTGGCACAACACGTACAATATTGTACAACATACAGCTCCATCTGACAGTCAGACCAGAATGACCTTCCTGCAGTGCAGGCGGGCTGCGTATCTCCAGTAGCACCCACAGCCCCAGCCTGCACTGCTTTAGAGACAGCAAAGATCCGCGCTGATGAGAAACGCTCTCATGCACATGGCATTTCACCTTGTCCACGGATTTGAAACACGGGTTGCTTCGCAAAATTTAGTTGTATGGTTTCGTTCCAAGGCAAACCAGACTGTCCAACAACTTTTGACTTACACTAAAACCCATAAATATTCACCTTCCATATGAACGGATACATGCCAGGATATGTACTGCTGATGAATTTTTTCGCATGTTGCTGGGGAGCAATACCTGCACGTGTTCATCTTTTTGTCCACCTCTACTGGGATTCCTTCTAGCTGGGTACGTTGTACCTCAGGGTTGTATGGAGGGGATTACCTCCAAGCAGCAGGACAGACCACCCCTGTCGCTCCTAAACTGCCTCTGCTGAGCATCTCAGTGCCTCCCACAGTGGTGGCTTGCTCAGGAAGAGGTGGCCTGTGATGGCTCCTCTCCAGTACACATGCCCACAGGACCACCGAGCAAAGGACTATCCCACACCATCCTTCCCCTCTTTGAGAAAGAAAGCACGTACCTATCTATGGCTAATCTCCCTTCTGAAGCAGTACAGCTCAGCTGAGACCTCAGACTGCTTTTCTGCAGCACCTGGGATTCTTACCAAAACTGTCTCCGTGGACTCTACCCGGACTCAGTTTTGTGCAGAGGAGGTATTTACTGCCGCATGCGCAAGAGCAACGGCAAGGGCAGGCAGTGCAGCGATCTCCTGGTACCGAACGTGCTGCTCTGGGACTCCCAAACAGGCGGTCAGTTATATCCCTGGCAAAGTTCTCCAGCAAAGCCACCCCCGATTTGTATCCACCTCAGCTGTACAAACACGGTGTAAACAGACGCGCAGCGGCTCTTTACCTCCAGCACTGTATGTCCCTTTCCTTCCCATGTCACCACCACCTGCAAAAGCGCCCATGGAAATGAGCAAACCCCACCCGCCAGAAGGAGGCAGGGCTTTCAAAGGAAAGGAGGGTATTCAATGGAAGCTGCAGATGTGCCCTGCCTGAAGAAGGCACCACTGGCAACCCCTCCTCTGTGAGAGCTGGGGAGATGGCGCCAAGGAAAGGTAACACCTTGCTGTTAATTGATGGCAGCTAACCACCAATTGGGGATTGCCTAGTATGCAAGGCTTAGCTTCAAGAACCAATCTGTTTCAAACGCGCAGCTTCTGAAAGTCTATAAAACCTCGTGCTTCTGTACAATAAATTGACATTGGCTTGCATCAAGCTGCGTCCCGTCTCTTCATTCGCCGCAGTTACAGCTTATGCTGTTCTTGAGAAGAGAAGGGAAATGGGATGAAGTGTCATATGCAGATATGTTTTTCACGCTGCGAAACCATCCGGAGTGGCAAAGGGACTGTGGGGTATCACCCCCACAGGACCCTATGGTACTCGCATTGGAGCGAGAAAATAAAGGGGGTAGAAGTAAACTGAAAAGATGCTGTTCTTCCTGCAGCATTGGGCAGAGGTGTACAAAGGCAGACAAAGTCCACCAAGCCCCAGAACAAGACTTAAATGACTTGTTTAAACCTCCCCCCCGGGCACGGGACCAGGATGCGGACTCGGAAGGAGCTTCAAATCCTCCTGATAGCCCTGTATCTTCCCACACTCGGCAGAAGTCTATTTTACAAGCACCCCTCCGAGAGGCGGTGGGGCCAGATGGTGGAACAATGCTAATTAAAGTGCCTTTCTCCACTGCTGATTTGGGAGAGTGGAGAAAGATTGCAAAGGATTATAGAAGTGACCCGATAAGTGTAGCCAGGCATTTCCAATTTATCGTAAAACAACACAATCCCGATTGGAATGATATACAATTAGTATTGGAATATTTGACTGAAACTGAAAAACAGCTAGTTTTGAAAACAGCAGGAAATTTGGCCGAAGACCATTATAAAATTACAGGAGGGGATGTTAAGGAACATTTCCCCCTCCAAGACCCAAAGTGGGATGCTAATAGATCGGCACATATGCAAAGATTACAGGAATATCAGGAATGGATTTCGAAGGGAATGGAGAGAGCAATTCCCAAAACTTTAAACTGGTCAGCTTTATATGCAGTTAAGCAAACTCCTTCTGAGTCCCCGTCTGAGTTCTTGGATCAGCTGAGGGATGTGATGCGCCGTAACACGCCGCTGGACCCTGGGTCTGAGGTAGGGATCCAGCAATTAGTTTCTTTATTCCTGGGTCAATCTGCAGGGGACATAAGGCGAAAACTTCAAAAGCTGCGTTCTACAGAAGGTAGAAATTTGGAAATATTGTTGGATGAAGCATGGAGGGTGTTTAGTAATAGAGAAGAAGAATATCGGCGGGGACAAAAGAAATTGATAGCTGCCATTCAAGAAAAAGGGGAACGGAGAGGTGGTAGGCGAGATTCGTCTCGATTAGAAAAGGATCAGTGCGCTATATGCAGGGGCTTTGGTCATTGGAAAAGGGAATGTCCTAGAAACAGGGAAGGGGGTCGGAAAACCTCGGCGAATGTGAAGATAGCCAATGTAATAGAAGACTGACGGGAACCTGGGGAATCTACTCTAGCGGATCCACTGGTTATAATTAAGCTAGGGGAAAAGCAGCAACAAGTGGAGTTTTTGATAGATACAGGAGCGACATATTCGGTTTTGAATCAAGCCTTAATGCCTTTAGGAGATGATTACGTTGTCGTACAGGGAGCAACTGGTCAAAGTGAAAAGGCGTATTTTTGCAAACCTTTGAAGTATAAATTGGGAAAACAATGGGGCATCCACAAGTTCTTATACATGCCCAACTCCCC
Source organism: Falco punctatus (assembly GCF_963210335.1). Lineage (NCBI taxonomy): Eukaryota > Metazoa > Chordata > Aves > Falconiformes > Falconidae > Falco > Falco punctatus. Next base: position 35,717 of record NW_027660227.1, on the reverse strand, counting down.
AAAGGCACTTTTGGGGAGAGATTTGTTGGAACAATTAGGAGCAAAGATCACGTTTGAAAAAGGGGAAATTACTCTGGAGGTAAAGGATCGACAATATACACAGGCATTAAGTCTAGTCCTAACTAGTCTCCCCTCGGAAGGGAAAATTGATGAGGAAATTCTGAACCAAGTGTATCCAGGAGTCTGGGCTACTGATGTGCCTGGAAGAGTGAAAAATGCTCCACCTGTTGAAGTTAAGATAAAGGAAGGTCAACGACCGGTAAGGATTAAACAATATCCTCTAAAGAAAGAGGACAGGGAGGGAATCCGGCCAGTGATAGAAAAATTTTTGCAGCTAGGACTATTAAAGGAATGTGAGTCTGAATTCAATACCCCTATATTACCTATTCAGAAGTCCGATGGGTCATATAGGGTGGTTCAAGACTTGCGCGCAGTGAACAGGATTACTGAGGATCTCTACCCAGTCGTGGCAAACCCGTATACCCTACTGACTGCATTGGCACCTGAATTAATCTGGTTTACTGTTCTAGATTTAAGGGATGCTTTCTTTTGCCTCCCTCTCCACGAAGCCAGTCAAAAGTTGTTTGCATTCGAGTGGGAAAATCCTAAAAGAGGTCGAAAGACCCAGCTCACTTGGACGGTGTTGCCGCAAGGATTTAAGAATAGTCCTACCATCTTCGGCAATCAGCTTGCGAGAGACCTGGAATCCTGGGAAGCCCCGTCCGAGAAAGGAAAATCGTTACAGTATGTGGATGACACCCTGATCGCTACCAACACAGAGGAAGATTGTATGGCGTGGACGGTGAGTCTGTTGAATTTCTTAGGGCTTCAAGGATACAGGGTGTCCAAGAAGAAGGCCCAGGTAATGCAGCGTAAAGTGAATTATTTGGGCTATGAGATCAGTGCGGGACAGAGAACTTTGGGGCAGGCCCGCAAAGAGGTGATATGACAAACTAAAAAACCCCAGACGGTAAAGGAATTGCGAACCTTTCTGGGAATGACAGGGTGGTGTCGATTGTGGATCTACAATTATGGACGGCTTGTTAAACCATTATATGCGCTGACAGCGACTGAGCAGAAACACCTCGAATGGAATAAAGAGGCTGAACAAGCTTTTGAACAACTAAAGAAGGCTCTGATGTCAGCCCCGGCTTTAGGACTCCCGGATGTGGGTAAGCCGTTCCTCCTTTTTTCTCACGAGAAACAGGGCATTGCCCTAGGAATATTGGCACAGGAGCTAGGTCCGTATCGTCGGGCAGGTGGCTACCTCTCTAAACAGTTAGACGCGACTGCAAAGGGCTGGCCTGGATGCCTAAGGGCAGTTGCGGCTGTGATACTAAATATACAGGAAGCCCGAAAATTCACCCTGGGCCAGAAAATGACTGTTTTTGTGTCCCATGCAGTGTCGGCAGTATTGGAAGCAAAGGGTGGACACTGGCTATCTCCACAAAGATTCCTGCGATATCAAGCTGTAATAGTGGAACAGGATGATGTGGAAATCGTGGTTACTAACACTGTCAACCCAGCTTCTTTTCTCAGCGGAAACACAGGAGAACCAGTGCATCATGACTGCTTGGAAACTATTGAAGCGACATACGCAAGTCGCCCAGACTTAAAGGATAGCCCCATAGAAAACGGAGAAAACTGGTTCACAGACGGGAGCAGCTATGTCCTGAATGGCAATCGACACGCAGGACACGCCATCACCACCAGTCAAGAGGTAATAGAGTCAGGACCTTTGCCCATGAACACCCCCGCACAAAAGGCAGAAATAATTGCCCTAACTCGAGCCCTGGAGTTGGCTCAGAGCAAAACTGTAAACATTTACACAGACACAAAATATGCCTTTGGAGTTGTACACGCACATGGAGCAATTTGAAAAGAAAGACGTTTATTGAACTCCCAAGGAAAGAATATCAAACATGCAGAAGAAATTCTGAAGTTACTAGAAGCTGTCCAACTCCCTGAGAAAGTGGCAATTATGCATATTAAGGCACATCAGAAAGTGAGCTCAGATTTGGAAAAAGGGAATGAACTGGCGGACAGAGAGGCAAAACAAGTAGCCAAACCAAAAATAAAAGTAGCAGGGGCTTTAATCCCCAATAGGCATATTTCCCTACAAGATAAACCAAAATACACTAGGGAAGATCAGAAACTTATTTCAGACTTAGAAGGATCATATAATAAAGAGGGATGGGCTTATACCCCACAGGGAAAGTTAATTGTCCCCTCATATTTACTGTGGCACTTAATACGGGAAGAACATAGGAAGAGACATTGGGGAATGGAGGCTCTGTATAAACATCTGATAAAAGATATTGTAGCTAGAAACTTATATACCACAGTGAGACAGGTGACTCAACAGTGTGACCTTTGCCTCCAGACTAATCCAAAGAATACTCCCAAATTAGAAATGGGCCAGATTGGAAAGGGTAATGGGCCTGGACAACAATGGCAAGCTGATTTCACAGAACTTCCAAGAAAAGGGGGGTACCGATACTTGCTGGTATTAACTGATACCTTTTCAGGTTGGCCAGAAGCGTTCCCAACCAGAACTGCCAAGGCTCGGGAGGTAACTAAAATACTAATACAAGAAATAATACCGCGTTTTGGGGTTCCAGCAACCATATCCTCTGACAGAGGACCACACTTTGTTTCAAAAATAGTGCAACAAACCAGCCACCATTTAGGTATAGATAGGCAACTTCACACCCCATATCGCCCTCAGTCGAGTGGCCAAGTGGAGAAAATGAACCACTTAATCAAACAGCAAATTGTAAAGTTGGGACAAGAAGCAAACTCGCCATGGCCTCAGTCTCTCCCTTTAGCCCTTTTGTGTATACGGACAAGACCGAGGGCGAGGGAAGGACTGAGCCCTTTTGAAATTCTGTATGGATGCCCCTATGGAATACAAAAGGGGACATCAATGCAAATTGGGGATGAAATTATGACTTCCTATATGGTGGCATTGAGCAAGCAGCTCAATACAACTGGAAAACATGTAACTGGGACCCGAGGAAGGGGTCTGGATGGGCCTGTACATGATATCCAACCTGGAGATTATGTATATGTAAAGTCTCTTGCAGAAAAAACCTTGAAACCACAGTGGGAAGGACCATACCAAGTACTCCTCACCTCCTTCACAGCAGTCAAAATTAAAGAACAGAATGCCTGGATTCATCATACCCGTGTAAAGAAGTCGCCACAAAAGCTTTGGACATCAGAAATTCAAGGGCCGTTAAAGCTCAAGCTAAAAAGATAGGATGTGGGTTAAATTTAATATGATTCTGATAATTTCACAGGTGATAGACACAGCGGCCTGGCGAGAGAACTGGTATGTTCAGGCGATTCAAAACATCACCAAAATTTTAAATAAGACAGATTGTTGGATCTGTACCCAAATGCCAAGACATTCTGGTTATGAGATACCGTTAATAGGCATCCCACTGCCAGTTCCCCTGACGAACCGCCAAGACGGCTCCTTTTGGGGAAATACAATCTGGAGCACAGACCCTCAGGTTAAGTGGGGACGAGAATTAAAAATCACTGTCGAAGAGACCAGCACACTGGGGGATAACTGCCTGGTAAGTTCGGGAAAAGGACTGTTCGTGGGAGAACACCCAAATTGTAACCGAAGTCATACATTAAATATGACAGGTAGAGATTTGGGATTTTTGAAATTGAACTATACCGGTCTCCCGACCCCACGAGGGACAGGGTGGTATTGGTTGTGCGGCACAATGGCTCGTAAAGTCTTGCCCATAGGATGGCGAGGAGCATGCACTCTGGGAGGTCTGGTCCCCAATATTACTATCATTGACGGGTCAACACGACCCCCCATAAGGAAAAAACGGAACATCGTAAATAACCCCCTCATAAACAGACCAACGAGTTTCCACAGTTTTGCGCGATGGTTCATTCCGTTTTTAGGGGTTAGTGAGTTGGAAAAGGCAATAATAAACATCTCAGCTATAATAGAAACAGTGGAAAATAGGACAGTTGATGCTCTCCTGGCACTTCAGAAGGAAGTTACTGACTTATCAAAAATAGTGTCACAGAATCGTATGGCTTTAGATTTGCTATTAGCCTTCCAAGGGGGGGTATGCACTGTGATCAATGTAGATTGTTGCATGTATGCAGATCAAAGCGGGCGAATTACAGAGGACCTCCAAGAAATTAGGAAACAAGTAAATATTCTACATAAAGTGACACAAGATAACACTTCTTGGGGCTTTTCTGAATTATGGGAGAAATTGACATCCTGGTTGCCCAATCTAACATGGTTAAAACAATTATTTGTAATGATCATTGTGATTGTCTTTCTACTTTTAATTATTGGTATAGCTATCCGTTGTGGATTTTGGTGGCTTAAGGGAACTGGAAATTCCTATAGTGAATGGAAGAGAAATCAACTGCGACAAAAATTAGAATCTAATCAATACTTCGAGTCTGAGTAAAAGAATTTACTAATTTCTTTGAAAAGGGGGGACTGAGAGAGAAGGGGTTAAGAGACAGAGTAAAGTTTAACGATTATTATGATAGTCTGCTTAGCTGTTTAGGGTAATGATAGTCTGCTTGGCCGTTTAGGGTAAAGTTTTAACGATTATAATAGTCTGCTTAGCTGTTTGCCAGATCTTACATGGTTTGTTTGGGTGTTGTGATAAGGTATACGGGAGTAAAGAGCCTTATGACCTTATAAGTCCAGCTTTATGACCATATAAGTCAAAAGAACAATTACAACCTTGCAAGAACAAGCTAAAGCCAGTTCTGCGGTTTGGACAAAAACCAGGACGCTACTGAGCCTGCGCCAGATGTGGGGGTAACTAGCAAGACTCGCCTGCCTTCATCCTCAGGACCCCTGACGACCACCACCAGGGGACACTGCGCAAACTCAGTCGAGAAAAAAATATGGAAATGGCTCGCAGAACTAATTTTAATACAAAGCGGGGATAGGTAATGCATATGTATAGGTGCATTACAACACATTATGAATATGTAATGAGATGCCTTATAAAAACAGAGCAAGTTTTCGTGTCAGGCGCACACGGTTTTGGCAGGACTAACCCACCCACCCCCACCCCACCCCCCGTGCTGCCCAGCGCTGAATAAACATACCTACTTTACAATCTTACAGATTGTGGAGTCTGCTTTCCGCGCGTCAGTCTCAGAACAAATCTGAATACTTAAGGAATTAAAACAGATGAGTCGGCCAAAGGAAAGTTTAAACATACTTACTTTAACAATGCCAAGGTGTTATTACTAAAGTGCAAGCACTTTGACAGCGGGTATCTTACGAGTGCTGTGCAAAGTGACACAGAAAAGCCTCAAGAAAAATCTACTAGAGTTTGGGTCAATACACTAAATCCCAGCACAATGGTTCAAGGGTAAGGGCACTTTAAAACAGAGTGTGTCCTGAATCACGTTAGGAAGAAGACAAAGAACATATCCTGCTGGGAAGATCATTCATGATTAGGAAAACTCGATCAGGCTCCTATAAATTTGTCCCGGGTTAGAAAAGGCCAAGAATCTTTCAAAGGACACTACAAAAAAATAACATTTAAGACAAAAGGCAGTGTAGCAGCAAACGGAATTAAAAGGAGTCCTAGAAAGTAAATCTTTCAGTAATAAGCAAGCAAGGCTAATAACAATCTAGGGCATAGAAAAGATTAGCTCAGCACCAGGATGCACAGCAGACAGGAGAGCAAATTAGTTCCCTCTTACCAAAATGTAAATGGAGGGGGGGGGGGTGTGGGAGGAATTCAGTACTTAGTGTTTCTCTTTATTTTTCCTGCATCTAATTTTTAACTGTTAAGAGAAATAACACAAAAGCTTTATTTTTGCTAATGCCAGGCAACCAGAATCTGGAATTTAAATTAATCCTTTACACACTGCCATCTGGGGATCATTTCTACCAGATCCAACAAGGATACAAGGGATAGGACAAGAGGAAATGGCCTCAGGTTGCCCCAGGGGAGGTTTAGATTGGACATTAGGAAAAAATTCTTCACTGAAAGGGTTGTCAAGGACTGGAACCAGCTGCCCAGGGAAGTTTCAGGGTGGCCTCACCATCCCTGGAGGCATTTCAAAGATGTGTAGATGTGGTGCTCAAGGACACAGTTTAGTGATGGACTTGGCAGTGTCAGGTTAATGGCTGGACTCAATGATCTTAAAGGACTTTTCCAACCTAAATGATTCTATGATTCTATGCTGTTCAAAACGACCTACAGTCTTCCTTCAAAAAAGAGGGGGTATACTGCTGTTTCAATTGTACTGGTTATCGGGTAATCCAGCCTCACAGCACTCTTTAAATTAAAGTTTACAAGCACCGAGATATTCCCCAGTGACTGCACTTTAGCTAGTTTGATATTAAGCTATACATTTTTCTTACCGTGATTAGCAGCATATCTCAAGCTATGTTTGAACATATTCTTAGGTGAATGGGAGATACTACCAGCTTTTCATTAGACAGAACACATGAGTATTTTAAAAAGCCAAGCTCTAACAGAATACACAGCACAAGCATGTGTTTCTGCCAAGATATTTTCTATTAAGCAAATCAAATGCCTATGTTCGTTCTCTCCCTCTTCTGTCCATACTTAAAATCCAGGCAAATTTGCAGAACAGCGCAAAGAGCAAGGTGTTAGAACTTACAGAGAAGTCCCACAACCGCTCTCGCACACGCAAAGCTACGTGCTTACCTTTGCACTCCCATTTGTTACACAACACACTTTGGTGCCTGGGAATTTGATTGATTTAGATTCGCCCTGACAGAAGGAAGCCTTTTTTTTTAACCGTTTGACCTTGTTTCACTTCTAACTGGAAGATCAGTCCGGCCAGGAAGGAGAGGTGAAACCTCACGACAGCTAGAGGGTGAATAATCTCTCTTCAAACTCTCAAACTCTGCGTATGAAGTTTCCTTTACAATTTGTACTCCACCGGGCTATTAAAGATGTACGAAAAGCACGGCAAGAAATCAAGCCGCCCGTCAGTACAGAAGGTGCCAGCAGCTCCTCCTCGTTTCGCGAAAATCCAGCCCTCACACTGAGGCTGCGGGACCAAATCCTGTGCAGCTGGAAGCGGCAGCGAGCCCTGGCCCCGGGGAAGGGCAGCTCAGCACCCTGCAAGGACGAGGCGCATCGCTCCGCTCCCCGCCACCCCGGGATGCCACACAGCCCCGACGCCGGGCAGCGGCGGCAGCACGGGCTCGCTGACGGTAACGGCGACCCTCCTGCCTCCCCCGAACGCGTAACGAGAGGCGAAAGCACCGTCCGGGCCGGCGGGCAAAGCACCTGGAGCCTCATCTCCCACCCCGGCAGGCCCGCCACCCGCCGCGCCGCCACCCCCCTCGCACCCAGACGGGGGGCGAGCCCCGGGAAGGGACATGTCGCACCGGGACGTCGCGCAGCCCCTCCGAGCGCCGAGGCCGGCCGGGGCTGGCAGCGACCGTCTCCTCGGGACCTGATGCTGCCGTCGAACGGCCGGATCCCATCGCCCGCCGCGCAACGGATCGAGCACCCGCACGGCCGAGGGACCAGGCACGCGTCTCTGCGGGGATGGGAGCTGGGGGGCAAACCCACAAAGCTAGCACAGCTCGTCGCGACAGGAAAATACTTTATACACCTGGAAAAACCGTTTACAATGACCTTTAGTCACACTTAATCCTCACTGGGTCTTACGAGCCTCGTCCCCATTTAAAGGCACAGCAGTCTTAACTTTCACTCAAGTGTGATATGGAGAAATAGTGTGAAATGGGGACGCTTAACACCGACTGTGATTGTATATGTCTACTCAGAAATGTGGGTATGGTGACTAGTCATGGGTGCGGTGTCTGATCACATAGGCACACAGCTCTGAGGAGACAACTACAGTTTTTGAGGAGACGCCTGCCCTTCTTCCTCTAACAAAGGGGAGACGGGGAGACGGGGAGACGCCTGCCCTTCTTTCTCTAACAAAAGGGGCTATTTAAAAGAGAATGAGAGAAGATGAGAGACATTCAAATGCTATCTAGAGGAAGGGAGTGCCAAGTCTCCTTGCTGGAGAAGATCAGATGGTCACAAGAACATGAATCACCTACAAACCTGCAAGACCACCACATTCCAGGAAACGGACTGATAAGCTAATTAACATACGAAGCGGGGTTTAGGTAACGAATATGTATAGGCGTTAATTGAATATTCATTTGTTTCATTGTATAAATGTGGGATGGTTCGTCACTTCGGGCATGCACGCTTGTGGAGGAGCGATCCCCCGTGCATCTGCGCGCAATAAACATACCTACTTTATAACTTTCGAGTTATAGAGTCTAATTCCGCACGTCAGTTTGGCGAGCCAGGCAGGAGGATTTCTGCTCGGCTGAGGGACCAGCTGCGGAGCGGACGCTCCTAGGCGCGCCCCGGGAGATTTCCTCGGAGGAGCCTCCTCTTCTCAGCTGTTCACCCGGGAGCAGAAGAGAAACCCCTGGATCCGCGGATAAACGGTATGTTTAGTAACGGGGCGGCTGGTGAGACGCACGGAGACGTCCGGCGCGCAGCGTAGTCCCCAGGAGGAAAGGTACCTTGGGAGGGGGTTTGCTGACCAAGGGGTGGCCGCTAGCGATCTTGAGGGCAGATCGAGCAAACCCGAGGTTACTGCCATTCCTAAAAGCCCGGAGGCCTCGTGACGGAAAGCGGGGGGCGGGACGGAATAAGGCGGAATCTCACAGGAACAAGAGGGACCTCTTAGCAAAAGTAAAAGGGAAACTTTTGCGTAGGAAAAAAGGGGGAAGCTAAAAACTTCCATTGGGTTGTCTTAAGAATTGGGGAATTCCTAGAATATAACAACTGAAATAGCGCTCTGTGTCTTGTTTGTTCTGTGTGTTGCCTTGTTACATGTTCAAAACTTGGAGTTATGAAATGTATGTTGAAAAATAATAATATTCTGGTAATTCGTGGCAAATAGCGGAAAACTTAACACTCTGCTTAAGACCAGGAAAAATGTGGTTTTTTGTTTGTTGTTTGTTTTTTGGCAATTGTTCATTGAAATGCATACTTTGTGAACTGTCAGTGTTCCTAAAAGTTGTACATAAGTGCACGGTACCGTATAACATACTGCTTGTGTGACTGAGGGCTGCCCGGAGAGTGTGAATGGTGTGATTGAGATGCGCATTTTGATTTTCCGTGTATAGCTTAATTATTTTGACTGAGTGTGAGTGCAAGAGTGCTTGAGACACGCGTTCGAGTGCAATACGAGTAAGGAGCTCTATCCGCGTTTCCGACCTTGGGTGGCTAAGGCAGCCGGAGAAAAACAAAGTAATTAAAATTGTAAAATGGGAAATGGAAGGAGTAAGCCCTGTGAAAAATCGCCCTTGGGTTGTATATTAAAACATTGGAGTGATATCGTAGGATATGGTGGTACCGAAAATAGAAGAAAATTGATTAAATATTGTAATCAGTGGTGGCCTTTGTATAAATTGGAGAGTGATGCGAAATGGCCTCAGGAAGGAGGAATGTTAGATTATAACACTCTCCTGCAATTAATGTTGTTTTTGAGGAGAGAGGGAAAGTGGGATGAAGTATCGTATGCAGACATGTTCTTCGTTCTCCGGGACAAACCTGAGTGGCAAAAGGACTGCGGCTTAGTACCCCCTCGGGATCCTATGGTACTAGCACTAGAAAGAGAGGATAGGAGGGAGCGTAAAGGAAAGTTGAAAAGATGTTGCTCAGCATGTAGTATTGGACAAAGGTGTATCAAATTAAACGGAGAACAAGAGCCCGAATTAAATGATTTATTTAATCCATCTTATAGAGTGGAGAGACAAGGTTCGGCCGGGGCTCCCAGTCCACCCCCAGGCGAACAACAGGAAGAAATTCCACAAGTTATTTATAAAGAAAGCCAAACACCCGCTGCCACACAAGGAAACACAAAAACTGCCATTACGGCTCCAAATAGTCCGGTGTCTTCACGCACCAGACAGAAGTCTGTTTTACAGGCACCCCTCCGAGAAGCCGTGAATCCGGACGGAGGAACAATGAAAATAAAAGTTCCATTCACGGGCGCTGATCTGAGAGAATGGAAAGAGGCTGCCCGAGAATACCGTAATGATCCGATAAAGACGGCACAGAATTTTAAATTTCTAATAAAACAGCACAATCCGGACTGGAGTGATATACAATTATTATTGGATTGTTTGACTGAAACTGAAAAGCAATTGGTCATAAAAACAGCGGGGGATCTCGCAAAGGAACACTATAATATAAAGGGAGATAATTATAGAGAATGGTTTCCTTTGTTGGACCCGGAATGGGACCCAAACCGCGCCGCTGAAATGGGAAGATTACAGGCATACCAGGAATGGATATTCAGAGGAATGGAGAAAGCAGTTCCTAAAACAATAAATTGGGCAGCGTTATATGAGGTTAGACAGGGTCCCTCTGAAACACCTTCAGAATTCTTAGACAGGATAAGAGATGCAATGCGCCGGCACACGTCTCTGGACCCAAATTCGGAGGTGGGCGCACAGCAACTAATATCCCTCTTTTTAGGACAATCACAGGGGGATATTAGGCGCAAGCTGCAAAAATTGAGACCTCCTGAAAATAGAGACTTGGAAAAATTAGTAGAGGAAGCATGGAGAATATTTAGTAATCGAGAAGAAGGTTACAAGCAGGACCAAAAGAAAATATTAGCAGTAGTAAGAGAAAATGAGAATCAAAAATCTAAAGTTAAATCAAGGCGTGGGCTAACACCCCTGGGTAGGAATCAGTGTGCAATATGCAAAAGGACAGGACACTGGAAAAACGAATGCCCTGAACGCCGACATCAAGAAAATACTAAATGGCGCAGTAATCAAGGGAAAACAATAGCTCACATGGAAGAAGAAAATTGACTAGCCGACCCATTAGTAAAAATAAAATTAGGAGAAGAACAGGAGGAGGTGGAATTTTTAATAGACACAGGAGCTACCTATTCGGTTTTGAACCAAGCTTTAATGCCTTTGGAAAATGATTATGTTTCAGTAAAGGGTGCAACTGGCCAAACTGAAAAGGCTTATTTTTGTAAACCTTTAAAATATAAGTTGGGAAAACAAATGGGGATCCATAAATTTTTATTTATGCCAAATTCCCCAAAGGCCCTTCTTGGTAGGGACTTATTAGAACAATTGGAGGCAACAATCAAATTTAAAAAAGGGGAAGTTACTCTGGAGGTAAATGATCATCAATACATACAGGTTATGAGCCTATCTTTGGCCAGTACTCCTATAAAAAGGGAAATTGATACCAGAATTATTGATCAGGTATATCCCGGAGTATGGGCAACTGACATGCCGGGACGTGCCAAGAATGCATCACCTGTTATAGTAAAATTAAAGGAAGGACAGGGTGCGATAAGAATTAAACAATACCCACTGAAAAGGGAAGATAGGGAAGGAATTCGTCCAAATATAGAGCGATTCATAGAATTAAAACTACTAAAAGAATGTGAGTCAGAATTTAACACACCTATCCTCCCAGTTAAAAAACCTGATGGGTCTTATAGGATAGTTCAGGATTTAAGGGCCATTAACAAAATAACAGAGGATCTGTATCCTGTAGTAGCTAACCCCTATACCTTACTAACCACCCTGACACCTGACCTAGCTTGGTTCACAGTTTTAGACTTAAAAGATGCCTTCTTTTGCCTCCCTCTCCATGAAGCCAGCCAAAGAATTTTTGCTTTTGAATTGGAAAATCCCAGAAGCGGTCGAAAGACCCAGCTCACATGGACGGTGTTGCCACAGAGGTTTAAAATAGCCCCACAATTTTTGGAAACCAATTAGCAAAGGATTTGGAGTTATGGGAACCACCGTCAGGAGGAGGGAAAGTGTTACAATATGTAGACGATCTTCTTATTGCAACCAGAACCGAAGAATCTTGTATTATTTGGACTGTGAGCCTGCTGAACTTTCTGGGACTACAAGGATATCGGGTTTCTAAGAAGAAGGCACAGGTGGTGTTACAACAAGTCACATACCTAGGGTACGAGATCAGTGCCGGACAACGGGTCCTAGGGAAGGCCCGAAAAGAAGCCATATGCCAAGCCCCCCGACCACGAACTGTAAAGGAACTGCAGACATTTCTGGGAATGACAGGATGGTGCAGGCTTTGGATATGTAATTATGGCTTGCTTGTTAAACCATTATATTCCCTGATAGCAGCTAATCAGAAGGATCTTCAGTGGGATGCTGAATCAGACAGAGCTTTCCATGAACTGAAGAAAGCCTTGATGTCGGCACCAGCACTAGGACTTCCTGATGTGAGTAAGCCATTTTTCCTATTTTCCCATGAGAAACAGGGAATGGCATTAGGAATACTGGCACAAGATTTGGGACCATACAGACGGGCAGTGGCATACTTCTCTGAACAGCTGGATGCCACTGCAAAAGGGTGGCCTGGTTGCCTGAGAGCAGTAGCAGCTGTCATCCTAAACATCCAGGAGGCCCGGAAGTTTACCTTGGGCCAGAAAATGACTGTCTTAGTATCCCACACAGTGTCTGCAGTCCTTGAAACAAAAGGGGGGCATTGGCTCTCCCCACAGAGATTCCTAAAATACCAGGCCATAATGGTGGAACAAGATGATGTTGAGATCGTGACTACAAACATCGTCAATCCGGCCTCGTTTCTTAATGGGAATGTTGGCGAATCAGTCGATCATGACTGTCTAGAAACAATCGAAGCCACTTATTCTAGTAGGACAGATCTCAAGGATGTTCCTATTAATGGAGCTGAACATTGGTTCACGGATGGGAGCAGCTATATGCTGAATGGAAAGCGACATTCCGGATATGCTGTTACAACCTCTGAAGAAGTGATAGAATCGGGACCGCTACCAGCTGACACTTCGGCACAGAAGGCTGAAATCATAGCCCTTACTCGAGCTCTGGAGAGAGCTCAGGGAAAACCTATAAATATTTGGACTGATTCTAAATATGCCTTTGGAGTGGTACATGCTCATGGAGCAATATGGAAAGAAAGGGGACTGTTAAACTCCCAAGGAAAAATCATCAAACATGCGGAAGAAATTTTGAAACTCCTAAATGCAGTCCAGCTTCCTGAAAGGGTGGCAATTATGCACATCAAGGCACACCAGAAAGTGAGCACAGAATTAGAAAGAGGAAATGAACTGGCGGACAGGGAAGCAAAACAGGCAGCCAGAAAAGCAATCAAGGTAGAGGGTGCGCTAATACCCGATGGACAAATATCTCTAGAAGGTAAACCAGACTATACTAAAGAAGATCGCAAACTGATTTCTGACCTAGAGGGATCATATAATGAGGAAGGGTGGGCTGTAATCTCACATGGGAGAACAGTGATTCCTTCCTACATGGTATGGTCAGTAGTTCGGGAAGAACATAGAAAAAGGCACTGGGGGGCAGAAGCTCTATATAAGGATCTCACTAAAAACATAATAGCACGAAATTTGTATACTACTATTAGACAAGTAACCCAACAATGTGATCTTTGTCTCCAGACTAATCCTAAGATTACCAAGGGGCCAGAGTTGGGAAAAATTGGGAAAGGAAATGTTCCAGGGCAACATTGGCAGATTGATTTCTCGGAACTTCCTAAAAAAGGGGGGTATCGATATTTGTTGGTACTAACAGATACCTTTTCAGGTTGGCCAGAAGCCTTCCCGTGCAGAACTGCTAAAGCCCGGGAAGTGACCAAAATACTGCTCCAAGAGATAATACCTAGGTTTGGAGTCCCAGCGGTAATGTCCTCGGATAGAGGACCACATTTTGTGTCCAGAATAGTGCAACAGATCAGCCACCATCTAGGAATAGATTGGCAATTACATACCCCATACCGACCACAATCAAGTGGCCAGGTGGAAAAGATGAACCATCTAATCAAACAACAGATTGTCAAGCTAGGCCAAGAAACGAATCTAACTTGGCCCCAGTCTTTGCCATTAGCTCTTACACGGATTCGAACTAGACCAAGAGCAAAAGAGGGGCTTAGCCCATTTGAAATTTTATATGGACGACCCTATGGGGTACAAAAGGGGACGTCTTCACAGATTGGTGAAGAAACAATGACTTCCTATATGGTGGCACTAAACAAACAATTAATAAGAATTGAGAAGCATGTGATGGGAACACGCAGTAGGGGTCTGGATGGACCTGTTCACGATATACGACCAGGGGACTATGTATACGTTAAGTGTTTTGCAGATAAAACCCTGGAACCACAGCGGACCGGACCTTTTCAAGTCCTACTCACCACCTACACTGCAATCAAGGTTGAGGGACAGAATTCTTGGATTCACCATACCCGGATCAAGAAAGCCCCTGCAACTTCGTGGAGAGTAACCCCAGATAAAAAAGAACTGAAACTCAAATTTACTCGGACAAATGGGAACAATGTGGGTGGCAAGTAAGTGAACCTGAGCGGTTGTGGATCCACTATATGGGAAGGGCACCACAACAAACAATACAGAACAGAAGAGTCTGGGACTAAGCCAGTGGCCAGTCTTTCCCAACTTGTTATCGGTAAGCCCCAACTCAAACAAAGATATTTTTGATCAAAACAGATTTTATATGTATATGAGGAACGTTTAGATTCTTAAAATGATCAATAGTGGGTTTAAACCATTTGTGTTTTTTTGTACCCTCTCTCTCGCCTACAACCAAGAGCCTGATAACTGGCCTTGGAACCATGCCCAGAAAAAACACACTGGAATAATGGGAAAGGTGGACCCAAAGACGAAACTAGCTATGGTGGTTTTTTCTGAAAATGAGGTGTACCAAAAGAATCAATGGGATCGGGAGGATGTACACAAAGTCGACCGATTATGGGGAAAATTAGGAGATAGGATAAAAGTAGGGTGTCGAACATATAATGAAAAAGATAACACCAAGATTTCAGGAGACACCCTGATTAATGTCAGAAAGGTAGATAAGGAATTTACCCTTCTAAATACAACCATGTGCTTTAATTCACGGGAATGTTGGCACAATTTTACCCTAACCGAGCCCATCTTTATAATATGCCTAGGAAAGGAATCCCCAAGAACAGCTCTGACTTATAAGATCAAAATAACAATCATGCTAACCACTGTTCCTACCACCACCACAGTTACAACAACCCCATTAACGCTTGATCTTAAGTTAACTAAACCAAATCCAAAAATTTATACAATTGGACCATATGTAATCAGAAATACAGGTCAGCAACAAATGTTGTTTAACCCAGAATGGTCTCTTAAAAGAATAGAGTTACAAATACAAGTCAATGTTTCTGATGTTAAGCCATCCTGTTCCCCCTTCTTACGAACCTCTTATGAGGGATGGACAACTTGGTTAAGAAAAAGGGGAAATATTTATCGAAACCGAATGGTGAGGGATGTAACTGGAATATTGGGAACAGGACTCGGAGTATTAAACTCCATAGACTCAGAGGTGATAATGAATAAACTAGCCGCCACCACGGCCGATCTATCAAAACTACAACACCCACTAAAATCTTCATTATTGGCATTAGGGGCGCACCAATGGTTGATATCAAAGGTACTCCCCAGGTGGGAACAAATAAACATGGAAGATCATCAACTCATCACTAAGGCATTAGGTGGTTTACAGGACGATGTCGCCCTGGCTCTAAGTTGTATCCAAGCCCAAATGTGGATGCAATCAATAGCTGCATCCATAATAAGAGAAGGAGAGGAAGGCATATTTCCCACGGAAATTCGAAAGATGGTTTGGGACAATGATACAGAAGTAGAAAGAAAACTCCAGTCATGGTGGAATATGGTGAACTTTACCTACGACCCCAACACACACACAATCACAGCTTTTGTATTAACCATACATAATGCAGTAATAATTACCATACATCCCATTGTAGCCCTTGGAATTAACCATAATGGGGTGCTCCTATACCCTTTTGAACATAGAACATGGGCCAGGAAAATAGGCGACAAGTGGCAAACAGTAGATTTAGAATCCTGTATTATGCGAGAGCAGCAGGGCTTCCTCTGTGAAAGCAATACTATAATGGCTGAGGATACTTGTTTAGATACAGATCAGAAAATATGTCATTTCGAGGCCAGACCAAATGCAAACTTGAAAACAGTAATTATATATGCAGGGAAGGGATGTGCATGTTTGAGAACTAGATGTAACACAATAACCATAGATGGGGAGGTAAAGGAGACTGCACAATATTCAAATTATTGTATTTGTAATTTCACTACTATAACAGGATGCGATTTTAGTTACTCAGCCCCAGTAGTGTCTCATCAATTCTTAAAATCCAACTTTACCCTATCACAGATGATAATTCCTACCCCCATAGGACTAAATATAAGTAGTATAAAAGAACTATTAAAACATGCAGATTTACAACGTATACAGAAAGAAACCAAAGAAAAGGGACATGAAACTCTTCTTATGATCCATCATGATGTAGAGGGGATCAAGAAAGTTTTAAAAAAGGTAGAACAGGATGGAAACCATAATTGGTGGGATACTCTCTTTGGCTGGTCACCTTCTGCAACAGGAATTCTTAACACTATGGTACACCCCATTGTGATCTTATTGATCAGTTTAGGAATTTCCTTAATACTAACCATTATGTTATATTTGTGGGTCTGGAGAGTGTTTAAAAGGGTAACACTTATGTATGATGCTTTATATCATTCGGGAAGACTGCTTAAGTAAAAGAATTTACTTAATTTAATAAAAAGGGGGGATTGATATGGAGAAATAGTGTGAAATGGGGACGCTTAACACCGACTGTGATTGTATATGTCTACTCAGAAATGTGGGTATGGTGACTAGTCATGGGTGCGGTGTCTGATCACATAGGCACACAGCTCTGAGGAGACAACTACAGTTTTTGAGGAGACGCCTGCCCTTCTTCCTCTAACAAAGGGGAGACGGGGAGACGCCTGCCCTTCTTTCTCTAACAAAAGGGGCTATTTAAAAGAGAATGAGAGAAGATGAGAGACATTCAAATGCTATCTAGAGGAAGGGAGTGCCAAGTCTCCTTGCTGGAGAAGATCGGATGGTCACAAGAACATGAATCACCTACAAACCTGCAAGACCACCACATTCCAGGAAACGGACTGATAAGCTAATTAACATACGAAGCGGGGTTTAGGTAACGAATATGTATAGGCATTAATTGAATATTCATTTGTTTCATTGTATAAATGTGGGATGGTTCCTCACTTCGGGTATGCACGCTTGTGGAGGAGCGATCCCCCGTGCATCTGCGCGCAATAAACATACCTACTTTATAACTTTCGAGTTATAGAGTCTAATTCCGCACGTCAAGTGTTCATGCACGGTTCAAGTCATTTCTGTTTGGTCCCATTAACCAACTGGTTCTCCTTGACCTTACCTTATGCCCCAGCTTGACCCATGGCGTCTGTTCCCCCTCCCGAGGCCGTGTGCTGCCAAGCGCCTGCAACACGCTCTGTCCTCCGGACCCTCTCCTGTGCTTCGCTGCAGACACATCTTTTCTCTACGTCGCCACTTAAGGCGCAGAGCTGCCTTCTGCTGACCACCGATGTGCAAGCCGTCGGTCCGCAGCGCCTCCCGGGGCGCCGGGGGCTGCCTGCGGCGCGGCGCGGCGCGGGGCCGGGGGCGGCTCTGCGGGGGCTGCCTGCGGCTGAGGCGGAGCCGCGAGTGCGGAGCCGCAGCGCAGCCCCCGGGCTCGCCCCCTGCGGAGGGCTGCCCGCTCCCTTCCCTGCGCGCTCCCCGGCGCTCGCCGCCTCGCTCCGGCCTCTCCCGGAAAAGGGGTCCGGTCTCCGGCTGGCAAACGCCTGCCCCGAGCCGGGCACGGCCAGCGCCGCCGTCGCAGGAGCGTGCCGGGGCGAGGGGCGGCGGCGAAACGTCTCGAACCTCGGCAGCGACAGCCCCGACCGCGCGGAGACCCGGCAGCGAGCCCGGGCCCCCCGCGGGAGGCGGCTCCGGCTGACCGGCACCTTCACGCCGCACTCGCGGCCTCTGCCGCGGCCGTTCCCGTCCTCCGCAACCGCTCGGGGGGCGCCCGTCACCCGCAGCTCCCCCGGCTCGCCCGCGCCGCTCCCGCAGCCGCCCCCGGGCAGGGCGGGGGGGGACGGCGGAGCCCTCCCCGGCTGCCGTGCGGGGTCTGCGGCCCGGGCACAGCGGCCCCGCCGGCGCACCCCGCAGCGAGCGCACCGCGGCGCGGGGGGGCGGGGGGCGGCCACCGGGTTCCAGCCGCCGGCTGTCCCCGAGGGAGGGGCGGGCGGGGTCGCTCCAGCCCGCGGCACCGCCTGCCGGACCGCCCGCCGGCCGGGAGGGGTGTCCCCCCGCCCCGGGTGGCCCCCCGCCCCCCGAGCCGCCCCCCTCTCGCAGCCCGGGCTGCTGCCGAGCTCCTCTGCCGAGAGCCCGAGGGAGATCGCTGCCCCCCGGGCCCCGGTGCCCCCCCGGGGCTGGAAAAGCGCAGCCCCCTGCAGCGTGCTTACAGGCACCGGGGGCTGGGGGCTGCCTCTGCCTGCCTGTGCGGGTATGCACACCGCATAACCTAGCGCTGACCCGAACTGCATGCACACGTGTGTGCGGTGGGCATGCCCGCTCGGCACGCGTGTGCCCACTGGAACACACTTCCTTGGCCGCAGCCGGGGCGGGGGCTGCAGCAGCCTCCCCTCTCTCCTGGGCTGGTACTGTAATAAGTAACTCAAGGTAATTTGCTGATCGACCAAGGCAAGCAAGAGGAACGAACCCGTCGTGGTGGTCTTAAGAACTTCCTGTTTAACAAGAAGAGACATGTCCACAATGTGATCTTGCTACACCAAACATGGGAACGTCCTGTCTGGCAAGAAACCACCACAACAGAAGCAGCAGAGGGGCTACTGAGGGTGTCAGAAGTGACCTCGGGGAAGACAAAAAGAGCTGCTCAGCTTGCTTGAATTTGCGCGCCGTTGGTGGAGCAGGAGACTCCCCGGCTGCCCAGCGCTGTTTTGCTTACTTGTCGCTTGCTTTAATAAATCACATTTTCTAATTGGCCAGTCTCTGGCATTTCATTGGACAGCTAAACTATAACAATTTTGGTGCCGTGACTCGGATAAGGGCAATCTGCCCTGAGGTCCGTGGCAGGGGAGGCGCCCCGCTGGATAAGCGGCCCTTGTCGGGGTGCTTCTACGCCAAATCCTTTACCGACGAACCTCAAATGTGACAGTGAGCAAATAAAACCGGTTACCCCGTAATCTTTGTGCACGAAGCCCGAATGAAGACGCAGGACGCGTGAGTATAGGCCGGTTAACCGTTCGGTTGGGGTTGGGTATCCTGAAGCGGGCTTGTGTGAGACGCCCAGGGAGGGCGAAGTGAGTGCGGACCCTCAGTAGTGAGGTTTCCAGACCCCGCGGGGGGCTGCGCCAGCAACCAGGGGAAGCGAGTGCGTGAGTGAAAGAAGGCGCCTCGGAAGACGGGACAGAGGAAAAGCAAAGCCCTGTGATCCCATGGGTGGTTCTGGGGTCCAGATTAGGCTCCCACAGATACCACCGGAGAGTCTGCTAGGACTAACGATAAAATTTTGGGATGCGTACCCTTCTAGGCAGGGTAAGAGTAAAGTAAGATTGATACACTACTGTATGGAAGTTTGGGGTGGGAAACAAATTAGGGGTGACCACCTCTACTGACCGGTCTTCGGGGCATCTGAAGACTGGATATGCCAGGCTTTGAATATATATGTGAATTCAAAAGACCCCTTTTGCCTGGAGGAAAGTGAGTATGCTTCCATATGGGTAGGGTCTGAAACTAGGGCCCTCGTGTTCCCGTTAAAAGAAAACAAGGGGGGAAAAAGAAGAAGAATAGAAGTGAGGATGAGATCCCTACCTCTCCCCCTCCGTATACACCTCCACCGCCCTCCTCCCCCCCAGCTCTTACCACCTCCCTCTCTCCCCTCCCGCTGCTATCTAGACCCTGTGAAAGTGTTAAAGTATTGGGGTGAGTTTGTACAAAGCCCCGTATCCCCTCGAAGGTGCGGCTGAGTCACGCTGGATGCATGGCAGGGTGTTTGCTGTTTGCCTGCGAAGGCTGATATGTAATAACACAGACTTAAAGCAACAAGTAGCAGATGTGCATTCAGGGTAAGAAAGAGTTAAAACAGAAGTGCTGCTGCAGAGGCAGGCTTGTGTAACCTGCAGAGCCGGAAGAGCATCTCCTGCCCCGAATCCTCCTGATGGTGGGGAGGAGGGGGTTGCTGTTGCTGACGATTGAGCAGAAGGACCTGACAATGTCACCCCGATTGCTGCAGCATTTGCAGCACAACAGGACCGGTAACGGCCCCTCTAGGGCAGGCAGTGGGTCTGAGGAGAGTAAAGGTGAATCTCTGATGGGGAAATTTAGATGTTTGAAAGTCAGTTGTGAATAGGACTGGATAAAGGTTCGAGTTGATTTTTACTAAGGTAATCGTGATGTAGAAAAGTTGGTGAATACAAAACCAACTTATTTGGTGTTAAACTTAAGCGAAAAGAATTTGTTACAGTTGTGGGAGCTGCTGGCCACCAGGAAAACATCCTGAAACCTTTAAAGTACAAACTAAGAAAACAAGTAAGAATGCCAAATTCACCAAAATCTTTGTTGGGAAGAGATTTATTAGAACACCTAGACGTTTAAAGAAGGGGAAATGAAACCAAAAGTTAAAAATGATCAATTAACTAAGATGTTGAGCTTATCTTTAATTCAACAGAAAAGTGGAAGAGAGGACCTCCCTGAAGTAAAAGAAATCTTTAACCAGGTATATCTGGAAGTAAATTCCAAGTAAAGGGAAAAATGCTTTCCCTGTTACAGTAAAAATGATAAACAGGAGGCCTGCCTAGTTCAGGTAAAACAATATCCCTTGGTCAGCAAGGCTGTGGGGAATATTGCATAAAAACTAAAATAAAATACACTCTGTAGTAGTTCTACTAATGTAAATCTGTGTTTTACCATGACTGTGACTTGTTATGGGATGCGCAGATGAAACTCTGCATTGACAACAAAGTACAAGGAATAAGGTTGGTCAAGTGCCTCCTACCACAATCAAGGGCAAGACTGGGTTGGCCTCTGTGTTTGCCACCAAGAAGGATCTTGAGCTCTGCTGCTGGCTGCAACCCAGTAGGCGTTGAGCGGTGGGGACATATGCCATGCCAGACCTTGATGTGAGGAAGGGCCCCCTCTGTTATAAGAGGGTCGTCCAGGAAGGAAGAACATAAGATGGCCCATTAAGGCACTGATTTGGAAATTGGAAACCGCCTGGCCGACCATAAAGCCATACAAGTAGCAGAAGAGGTAGGAAAGAAGGAATTATCCTTAATACCAGATGGTAAAATCCAAACTGTAAGTACAGATCAGGAGCCAAATTATTCTAAAGAAAACTTAAAGGTCATTCAGGACATGAATGATAAAATAAATAAGTGGACTTATTTGAGGGATGGTCGTATAGTGGTACCATCCAATTTAATATGGACCACAGCCGTAATAGAACATAATAGGATGCATTGGGGAGCTGATAATTTATATAAAAGTCTAAATCAGAAATTGATAGGGCAGAACTTGTATACCGTAATAAAACAGGTGACTCAGCGATGTGAAATGTGTTTGAAAATTAGCCAGGGCAACAGTGGCAAGCTGATTTTTCCAGACTCCCAAGAATTGAGGGGGTACCAATATTTATTAAATGAATGGACACCCCAATGTATCATACAGTATTATAAACCTGCAACTTGGAATCCTAATGAACTTATTAACGGTGCTCGAGAACCTATCTACAACCTGAATCATATCATTCGTCTACAGGCTGTCTTGGAAATTATTACTAATCAAACAGCTAAAGCTTTTGACGTGAAATGCAACTTATCAACACAGGATGGTTCTCGATTACCTGCTAGCCGAAGAAAGAGGTGTTTGTGATAAAGTAAATGTTTCCAATTGTTGTTTGAAAGGTGATGACAATGGTGAGGTAGTTAAACAAATCACATCAGAGACAGGGAAGTTAGCCCATGTTCCCGTCGGAACTTGGAAAGACGAATATTGACTTGTTTTCCTGGCTTCTCGGGAGCCCCTGGGTAAAACGAATCCTATTTTATTTGTTATGTGGATTAGCCACCTTATTGTTTTTGCCATGTGCTGTTCCATGTTTTATAAGATTAATTCAACACGTTATAACTAACATGCAATTTGCTATTATGGTTTCACCCGATGGCGTTAAACAAATGCGAGTAGTATGACAAAATGTACACACAAAATAACATTTTAATAGCCAACAAGAATTTGGAAACAATTGACTCTTAACAATTCAGATAACAATGTAAGCTGAGTAAAAAAAAAAAATAGAATAGCAACAAAAACAAGCGCCAGGAACGCAAAGACGAGGATATGGAAACGCCTTTTATACTTTTTCACCTCCGCCATAAGTTCTTGACGTGAGACAACAGAAAAACGCACCCTCTGCCTAAACAGCAACAGGAAAAAAAAAAAAATATATATATAAAATTTTGATCTTCTTTCTAATGAACCATATAGGTTAAACGTTTTGAGAACACTCACCTTACAGAATGTTCAGAGGGCGAAATGTCCACTCTAGACCCTTCTTCCCTGGCAGGTGACGTGGTGGTCTGGTGGTAAGAAAACCTTACATTGAAAACAGGGACCTGTCATTTGGCCATAGTGCCATAAATGTTACCATTAACAGACTTACCGGAGTGGTAAGCTCGGGAAATGGGTTTGGGACTTCATCTGGGCACGCAGTAGCCATTGTTGATCACGCGAATGGTCCGTGTATACCTTTGAACATGCGCATGCGCGATTTTAAAGCCCCACAGAATGTGTTGGAAAAATCTGGAAAGACCGCGCATGCGAAATCCCTATAGTCTAGCCATGATAGTGACGCATGTTAAAAAAAAAAAAAAAAAGAAATGTGTTAAGAAAAAGTGTTATTTTTAAGTTTTGGTTTTGTATGTTATTATTATATGTATTACCCAACTATGCCTATTGTAATTGTGACGTATTACCTTGTGAGTGTTATGATAAATGTTGGGATTGTGGAAAAAGGTTTACTTGCAGTGCCGAGAATGAAAGTAGCGTCTAATAAACAATAGGATAAAAAGAAAAAGGGGGGATTGTGAGAAACTATGGACTAGGGTACTGTTTATTAAGATTTATGTTAAGCTCAATAGGATAAAAAGAAAAAGGGGGGATTGTGAGAAACTATGGACTAGGGTATTGTTTATTAAGATTTATGTTAAGTTCAATGTAAAGTTTAGGCAACAAAATATATGAAAACGCTTATGCAAACAGCTACCAGACACTGCTTGTGAAAGATAAGATAACCGCCAGATGTCCAGGAACCGACAGAAACAAGACAGACAACCCCACATAAGGATATATGGGTGAAGGGTCCATACCTCCACTACTTCATGAACACGGGTAAAGATGTATAAAAAGGGACTGTTTGAACTGCTCAGGGCGGCAGTTGGTGGAGCGCAGACTCCCCTGCCGTCCAGCGCTGTCTTTGCTCATATTCTACTTGCTATAATTAATAAAATGTTAATTGGATTATGATCCGTTGTGGTCTCAATTTATAACAACGGGGGGGCTGCCGGGGTCTCCTGCGCCCAGCCTGCTGTGCTCCACAGGGGGCTGGGCGCTGGGTGCCCCATGGCGGGGCTGGGGGCTGTAATCCCCCGGTGCCTGGCCTGGGGCTGGCTCCTTGTGCTCCCGCTGGTGCCCGGGGGTCTCGAAAGGAGGGCTGGCGTTGCTCCTTGTTGGCGCCAATTAACAACAATTAAACACCAGGCCAGGGCGTTAAAGCCCCGCTTTGTGCCAGGGCACGTGCTGGGGGTGGCCGGGGGCACCGCAGCCGCTCTCAGCCCCTCGTGCGGGGGGTGCAGCGCTGGGGGCACCCCCAGCTCCGGGGGCCCGGCGGGGACTACACATCCCATCGTCCCGCGGGGGGGAGGGGCCGGGCCGGGCCGTGCCGTGCCGGGTGAGCCGCGGCCTTCCGGGGGCGGGTGTCCGGCGTGCTACCGGTGCGGGCTGGGGGGCTGCGGGCTCGGGGGGCTGGGGGTGAGGGGGCTGCGGGTTCGGGGGGCTGCGGGCTCGGGGTCTGGCGGGCGCTGGCGCGGGGCGCCGGGGTCAGGGGGCAGCGGGCGCCATGGCAACGGGATGCGCAGAGGCGGAGCCGGGGGGCGGTTGAGCGGTAAGTGGGGGGCTCCGCGCCTCCGGGCCGCGCACCCCTCGCCTCCAGCAGCGCTTTGCTTGTCCCAGGTCCCCGCGGGTGCCCCGGACCCAAGGGTGGGTGGGGGGGTTTCCCTCCCTCTGCCCCTGGCTGCTCCGCAGGCTCTGGGCTAAGCGGGACCCCCCGGGCTGTGCTGGGGTCGGGGGCGGCCGGAACCTTCACCCTCCCTGGTTCCCTGGGGGGGGGTGTGATGTCCCCCCCGGGCTGCAGGAGCACGAAGCCGGTTTGGGGAGCGGGGGGGGGGTGTTTTTCAGACTCAAATGGAGCCTTGTTGAGAGGGGCTCGGGGGGTGGGCGCGGCGCGGAGCCAGCCTGGCAGGCTGCAGCCCCCCGAGCCGGAGAGGGACATCTCTGTGGGAGAGGTGCCTCCGGCCGTGGTGGCACATCGGGGAACCCTCCTCTCCCTTCAGGCAGGAGGTTGGTGTGGATGTGACCAGTGGTGCCGGGTCCCCCTGCAACGTGGAAGAAGAATCCGTAAACGGACGCTGATGGTGAGCGTGGCCCTGCGGTGCGGGGCTGAGGCGGGGCTGGGAAATCCGGATCTGATGCTCTGGCAGCTCTGCCTGGAGGCAGAAGTGATCCCAAGGGCTGGAGGGTCCTGCCCAGCTGGCAGTCGGGAGGGGCTGTGCTCACCCGTGTCTCTGAAGTTGGAAATACCTTTGTAGTTCTGCATTTCACGTGTCATTTCCCAAACAGCACGGGCAGGAGGAGGGCCTCGCTGCTGTTTATGGGATGCTCTGGAGAAACCTGCCTCTGGCTTTAGTGTGTTTTGAGAAAGTCCAGGACAGACTTGCTTCATTTTCTAATGAGGGAATTTTTCTTTCTCCCCAGGCTACAAAACCCAAGAAAAGTTTAAGAGGTACGTACATATGCTGCAGGCTTTCCTTTTGCTGTCCGTAGGTGCTTCGATCTGCTGGGAATGCCTGGGGCGGGGGGGGGGGATGACACTCTCAGGTGGCAGTCCTGGCTACTGAAATGTTTCATGATCCTTGTCTGAAAGCTGCAGATGGTTGAGTGCATCATCATGTCGTTCCTGAACCAGAAATTTTCACCTGCCTCTCACATCAAGCGGATTTGTTTATTGAGGTCCCACATTCCTTTCTTGTGGGCTTTCCCAAATTCAGGGGAGAATATAAGCATTTGTTTCAGTTCTTCCCATCACCTTATCCCTGTTTGGAGGGATACTGTTTGGAGGCCTCTTGCAGCCCCTGATACTGAAGCAGTGCTTTTGGGGTTGCCCAGGGACTCGAGATCCTGCGGGGTGAGAGCTCACAGGTTAAGTGCTGCTTGTGGCCAGTGACTAACTGAATACAAAGCAGCTGGTTCATTTGATAAAGATACCCCATTTCTGGCTAAGTGAAGCTAAATTTTTTATCCACAAAATACTGATCAGGTCCTGGCAGTTCTCTCTAGACTGACAAGGAAGGCCTGACACTGATGATGCTTAAGACCAAAACTTTATTCTAGCAGATTTCCAAAGAGCAAGCCATACTGAAACTGGGAGCTTTCCTATGCCTGCTTGGTGAGCTCACCTGCCTCAACAGCTTAATTTGTCTCATTTCAGGCTCCATCGATGATGTGCTTGGTGACCTCCTGGGCTATGATGGTAAAACGAACCTTCTTCTCAGCTGAAAGGGCAGCGTCCTTCTATTCTTACTCCCCTCCTGGGAGCAGGAGGTGCTGGTGCAACAGCCATTGATCTGCAAGGGGGCTCCAGCTGTGAGGAGGGGATGGAGCAGGGAGCAGGGCTTCTCGGAGTCAGAGGCCATTGAATAGGCTGGACATCAGCTTTTGGGGAGGCAAAGTGAAGTTCACCTCTGATTAAAAGCCTCTGTGGCCCCGGGGTAGACAGCAGATCCCCCTTTGGAGTGCCTAGGTCAGGAATATGCCCGTGTCCATCATCCTCATCTCTCCCTGTCTTGTTTCCAGATGAAACCTCTGTTAAATCTGCCAAAGCTTCCCAGCCGGCTGTGGGCAGCAGTAGGAGAGCCCAGGACACTGGCTTGCAGGCCAGAAAGAAGTGAGTGCCTTTCAGACACAGCCTCTCCTGTGAGAGATCTCACTTGAAGATCTCTTTGTCCTCCCCAAATCCTTCTGATCTGCCCCATCCTTGGCTTTTCCACCTCCCTCCCTGCCCCAACAGTGATTGCCTGGGAAGGCGAGTTATCTTCTGCGATGCCTTTGGGAACTGGGAGCCCAGAGCCCGAAGCTTTCCAGCAAGAGTTGGGTGTCCCCCAGCCTTGTACATCTTCTGTAAATCTGCTTTGTAACAGTTGCTTAAATAGAGCAGTCCCAGCACTGCCGTCCTTTATCCCAGTGCTATTTTAGCCTCATTTTCTGCGTTGTACGATGCGGCTGGTGTGGCAGCCCTGTGTGGTCTCCTCTGCCTCCCGCTGCCTGGCCTGGCTTGGCTGTCCCTGGACACACTGGCTGAGCTCACGTGTGGTGCTGCTAACCCCCGGGCTTGTGTCATAGGTCCATTTTAGAAGATGATTTCTTCGACAGACTCCCTGCGAAGGACATAAATTCTGCAGAGGTGAGTCCAAGGTTCAGGAAAGAGCCTGGGAGTCCCGAGGGCTGGGGCTGAGCCGGGCCAAGGTTGCGGCGGTATCACCCCGGCCAGGTCAGCAGTGGCGTGCCAGCGATGAGCTGTGATGTCTGGCTGAAGAGGTAACCCCTCTCCAGCATCCCAGTGGGGTGGGGAAGACAGGACAGGGCGGGGGTGGTGGTGGAAGAAGGGCTTCCTGGTGCCTTGGGTGAGATGGAGCAAAGCTGGGGGGCACGTGCTGCTGCAGCCCAGCCTTCCTGCGTGCACTTTGGGTAAAGTGTTGTAGGAAGGACCTTCACCCAGAGCAACGGCCTTGGGTTTTCCTGATGCTTCTCCTAGAGGCAGCAGGATCTCAGCAAAGGAATTGGGGCACAGGGGGTTTCCAGAGAGGAGGACACCAGGAGGAGTTGGGCATGTATTCTTCTATCTCATAAAACGGATATCAAGGGATATGGGGTAAGGGGTGAGGAGTTTCCAAAAATCTCTTCCCCTCTGATGTCTCCCCTCCCTGGCATGCAGGGATCCAGTGTCTCCGACACAGACCCACAAGCTGTGCTGCAGACCCTGAAGGCAAGTCCTTAAATCCCCTCCATCTCCATCCATCCCCTCCATCTCCATCCATCCCCTCCATCTCCATCCATCCCCTCCATCTCCATCCATCCCCTCCATCTCCATCCATCCCCTCCATCTCCATCCATCCCCTCCATCTCCGCCCCAGCGCGCTGCCATGGCCTCCAGCACCAGCCTCCGAAGGGAGAAGCAGCTCTCACCCTGCTCCCCATCCTTGTCCTCTTGCTTTCCAGGATATGGACGACATGGAAGCTGATCTCCTGGGAATCCCGAAACCCAGTTCTGGGCCAGGGAAGGCAACTGTGAAAGGTCCTGGGAAATGTGACTTCTTGGGAGGAGGAGTAAAAAACACAGGGAAGCTGGTAGCTCCTGAGGAAGGTAAAAAGGAGATTCTGCTATTCTTTTCACACCCTGATTGTAAACGAGCAGGGATATTTTCCTATCCTTATCTGGGATACGGAGCAAAAAGTGGATTTGTTCCCTAAAATGCTTTTCCTGGTTGCTTTTTGCAGGAGTGTTATTCTGGCCATGTGTTATCCCTTAGGAGATCCCTGGACGTCACTCACACCAGCAGCCACTGCCACCTCCCACCAAACACCACTCGGCTGTTCCCTGGGGCGGTGCAAAGTGTTTCTGGTGGGGAGCCCCCTGCTCTGGGGGCAAGGAGAGCCAGAGGAGCTGCATTTCAGATCTGCCAGCCCCTAAAGTGCCCTGATCTTCCCCTGGCCCTTTTCTCCTCTGCTTGCAAGGAGACCCCTCCGGAGAGATGTGCACCTGGCAGGGCTGTGGGGGGGTCTGTCCATCACAGCGGGTGCTTTTAGGGGGCTGCCACCCAAAAAGCGACCCTTAGCTAGGGTGGGACCGGGGCATTTCTGCAGTACCTTGTCTCTGAGAGCCGTGGCCTCTCTTTCTAGGAGAGAAAGTGCCTGCGATGGAAAAGAAGGCGCTCTCATCCCCTGCCGCTCCCCGACACAACAAGAAATTTAACTTTGAAGGTGGGATCTCACTTCACGCGGCTGCGGGGGGGCACTGGGGGCTCTGCCCGTGCTCTTTGCCTCCTCGGTTAGCTGGAGGCTTGACTGGTTAATAAGATACGGAGTCCTTCACCCCTATGATGCTAGTGCAAATGTAATCCTTCAGAGGTGACCAAAGGGAAAAAAACCTCTGCATTCGAGGCCCTCCCCAGGACAGGACTGGGGGGTGATTCCTGGGGGCATTTGCATTTTTATATGTGCTTTGGTTTTTAATGATTGTAACACTTGGGAGCCCCTGTGTCAGGGGGGATTCTGTCCAGCTTCTGAACAGGGGAGTGGTTTCCTGGCACAGCTGAAATCTGGTTCTCAAAGCCTGTGCTTTAACAAAGATCAGGATCTGTTAAAATCTGTTAAAAAAAAAACAAAACAAAACAAAAACCCTAATGGGCTTTAGGTGATTTAGGTGGCCTTTCTCCCCTTTTTCTTTGCCTAAGCTGTGTTCAGGCATTAAAGCACCCAAATTTTTGAGTTATTTTCTTCCGGGAGGATGAAAACGTGGAAAAACTGAACGGAAATCTAAGTCTTTGAGTGTTTGAAGTTCAGGGAGACTCAAGGGTATCCCAGGTCCCTGCAGGACCCGCGCTCATGGCTTTGGGCAGATACACTCTGCTGTCCCCACGTGCACGTTGTGGGGAACAGTGGCTGGCGTAGTGCAGAGCTCTTCTTCTAAATAACGTTGCGTTTGTTTGTTTGTTTTGTTATTCTCTTTTCCTGTACCTGCTGGGTAATTCCCAGATTTAGATGATCCTTTGGCAGGACTTTTGTCTGATGAGGAGCAGGATGCTCCCAAGAAACCAGCTCCAACAGGCGCTAAAAGCAGCTCTGAGGAAAAACCAGAACAGAGCAAAGAGAAAGGTAAGTGGGGTTGCTCAGTGCATCCTCTTTGTATTACATAAATCAGCAGCATGGATTAGTCTGTGTGAGATCCAAAATGATTACATTGAAAGCCACCTAGTCCTACCTCTTATTAGCCAGTAACGTAATTTATAGAGCAGCTTGGTAACGGGGTTAATTGTGCCACAGCTCACCAAGTGCTTGATACTTGCAGTGCGCCGCAGATTATGGAGCTGAGCTTTCCTTTCCAGGAATGGAGGCTCTGATCTTACCTTTGACCTCATCCAGCCCGTTCTGCACGCATTGCCAAATGAGAACAAATTTTCTGGGTCAGGATTTGCGTGTCTGAGAGCAGCACCAGTCCGTGCCACACCACAACTGGGGCACCTCTGGGTGGGATCCAGCTGTGGCTGTGTTACAGGCACTTGTCCCTCTTGTTCCTGCAGCAGGGATGCTAATGGGTCTGAGGGTCCCCTAAAATCACCTTTCACCCTGATAAATCTACTCTGGATGCAAGTAGCAGCTGGTGGGTTAGGGCAAGGTCTAAGGTGTGTTGGTAGAGAGGGACTTTAGGCAAAAGGGGACAGGAATTATCTGACTGGAAACTTTCAAAGCTAAAGAAGCTCCTGGCGTTATCCAGAGCTGGAAACCCCAGTGTCAGTGGCACCCAGCAGTGTCCCAGCAGTGGATGCATGGCTGCAGACCAGGCAGTAGTGCATTGCCGCTCTGTTACTTGCTGTGAGATCTGTTCGCTGATCTTAAAAATTACTTTTTAAATGGTCCTGAGAGATAAGAGCAGGCAGGGATGCTTTGATCTCCTGTTTAAAAAAAAAAAAAGCCCTGATCAAACCTTTACCATGTGTGATCCCATCCACAGAGCCACCTCCACCCCAGACGCCCCTGCACACTGTGGCCCCGGTCCAGAGGAGGGCTGAGCTCACTTTTGAAGATACTGATGACGACCTGATGCATGCGCTGGGACTTGGCAGTGGCTCAAAAGGAGCTGAGAAGCAGGGAAAGAAGGCAGAAAAGTAAGGGCAATGAAGAGGCAGTGAGAGTAAAGCAGGGGATGGCTTGTGCGTTGGGATGGTGCCAGCATGCTGTGGGGGGGGGGTGCTGGAGCTTCTGCCTGTGGGTCCCAGAAAGGGGCAAGAGCAGCCTCGTTTCACAGAGAAGAGCCAGAGCACCCTGGCAAGGCTGTGTGACAAGAAACAGCCCTGCCTCCCAGGGAAACCTATCTGCCACTGTGTCACCAACAGAGAGGTGCTCCGGCCAGCCCGCTCCAAGCTGGATGAGTTGCTGGGACAAAATTCTGTGGCCAAAATCCTGGAACAGCCAGGCACAGGAGAGCGCAGAGAGTTCAAACTGGATAAGAAGTACCAAAAGCAGCCAGGTGAGCGTGGCCAGGGATGCTGGGAAGGTCTGCAGAGGTGATGGCGTTGGCTTGGGAGGGCGAGATTGATTTCTAATGTCCTTGAAGGGGAAATACCCTTTCTGTAGTGGTCAGCAGGGTGGCTAATGGGCTCCCAGTCAGCTCTGGGGCAAAGGTGACTGATGCAAAAGTGTTGTACCCTGCCTTCGAGGCAGCCTGGGGGCATTTGCACAGCAGCTGTAACTCAGTTGCCTTTGGACATGGACTGATTCTCAGCAAAGCAACTTTTCCCAGCCACGTGGAGGAGACACGTTGCTTGCAGGTTTCCAGGGAAGATGTTTCCAGCTGTGTCTTCCCAGAGGCAGCAATCGCAGTGGGAATTGCAGGGGAGGAGGAGGAGGGCTGGTGTCTTTGCAAACAGCCGCTCCTCTAGGCGCTGACTCAAAGCTGCTTGTCTGAACAGAGAAGGAAGACGGCTGGGACAAGGAGGATTTTGTCTTTGGAGCGTACCAGCCGACGGTGGCCTCCATGCCCAAGGGCCAGCCGGCGAGGAGGCAGCCTGTGAGGTATTGTGCTCTGCGTGTGGAGCTCCAGCCAGCAGCCACGCTGCCCCCGCGGCAGAGCGGGCAGGGTCCCCGGGCAGGGTCCCCGGGGTCCTCTCACAGGCACGTATGTGACTGCTTCTCCTTGCAGCAGGTTTCCAGCCGAGAACAGCAGCGAACCAAAACCAGAACCCCGCTCCAAATCTCCTCCTTCAGCCAGGCACAGCCCTGTGCGGAGCAGCCGGACTCGAGGTGACTGGCTGGGCTTGAAAGATGAGGATTTTATGGATGCGAAGCCAACATCTGCAGCAAAAGCCAATCCTGCAGTGAGCTACCCCAGCCCTGGCACAGCCCAGCAGCCCGGCCCCACCAGCCAGCTCCCGGCTGCAGAGGCAGCGCTGGCTAAACCTGACCCGCTGGAGGAAGACAACTGGCTGAGCGCTGCCTTGTCTCGCAAGAAAGCCCAAGCACAGGCGAAGGCTCAGGAGCAAAGTGCCAAGCCCTTGGAGTCCCCGGAAGGAGGGCTGGATCCCCACGCTCCTGTCAGGTAAAAGCACAGCTGGTGGCCACAGGGCTCCCATCATGCAGCTGCTCCAACAGGACGTCTCAGAAATCCTCTGCTCGGATTTAAGAAATCCATTTTAAGTGCTCTCTTGCCTCGGGTTGGGTTAATAACGCAGAGGTTTCTCCCACTGGTGCAGCCTGCAGGGCCATTGCACCTCTGGGCTCTCCTTCTAGTCATGGCTGAGATTGCACGTGCTGCCCCAGGTCCTGTGGGATTGTCCTGGATCAGCATACCCCCACGAGCTCCACGCATGCTCCTCATTCCTGCCTTCTTTCCCCTTCGTTCCTCCTAGTTCCAGGAAAACCACCTCCTCCAGCTGAGTTGGCACAGACAGGTTCAGGCTTGTGCCATTGGGATGGGACTCAGAAGTGAATTGCAGAGAAGCAGCCGCGTGTGTCGTGGGCAGGGGCATGTTGCCCAGGGGAAGGGGGTGGATGCAGCAAGGAGGAACTGGTGTTCCTCCAGAGATGGAGGTTCTGAGGTGTCTTTGCTCCCTCTGAAGCCAACAGGTTGAATCCTGCCGCAGCTGAGTGGGATAGGTTTTCACCTGCAAGGCAGGAACTGGTGTTGAGGGAAAGGATCTTGTCTTTCCTTGCCTCCTGGGCTCTCCCCCATGGGATGTTTTTTGCTTGCAGCCAGCCAGCCAGCCCCACAGGAGCACCGCAGCAGGCAGCTGTCCCGCAGGACCAGGCAGCGAGTGCAGATGGCTCCAGGTGAGGCCTCCTTCACCTTTCAGACACCTCCACAAGGGAGAATTCCTGTGGGAAGCGGCTGCATGTGTAGGTGGGGGAGCGGGGAGGGCTGGTAGCCAGCCGTGACCACTTTGGTCTGGGACCTGTGTAACCGGGAAGGAAGGCAGCGCTGAAGGATCGTCGGGCCCTTGCCTGTTCGATCGCAGTGCGACAGCCAAGCTTTAAACTTGCAAAAATGCCAAGCGGGATAATGTCTGCGTGCCTCTCCCTGCGCTGTGACACTGCTGTGCGTCACTTGTGTCTCTGTGCCCACGCAGGCAGCCGGTCCCCTGGCTCAGCACCACGAAACAAGCCTCGGTTCAACCATCGGATCCTGCGAAGGGGCATCCCTCCAGAAATGCCGGTGCCTTGGGTGCGTTTCCTGTGGTTGTACGGTTCGGGCAGCAGAGATTTGTACAGTTTGGTATGCGGAGAAGGGTCTCCCTGCCCTGAAAAAAAACCAAAACCAACCCCCCCAAAAAAGGCAGGAACCACAGCACTTCCCTTGGCCACATGAATGCTGCCCAGGCTTTGACCAGCCATTGTCGGAGCAGGTTGCTGAGCTGCAGGATCCCACCATCCCCATGTCTGCTGGTGTGCTGGGGCACACTGAGCTCCGCAGTGCTGCCTTTGGGGTTTCGGAAGGCTGTGAGGGACTCGCTTTGCCGGAGCAATGGGTGTGCATAAGTTCACGCTGCCCCATCTGTCTTCCCTTTGCTGCCCCCACACTTGTCCCACCAGTGCTATGTGCTGGAAAGACCCCCTTCTGCTCTGGGCTGTGGCTGTGCGCCGGTTCAGAGGCCGCTGAAAGTGGCTTAGGGGACCCAGTCTCCTCCCTAGGTGATGGAGATGGAGGAGGAGCTGTGCTTTGTCCCTTGATTTACTCTGCAGAGCAGAGTCCCACCGTTGTGTGTGGAGTGGGGATGCAGACACGGACAAGCCTGTCTGACCCTCTGCCCTCATTGCCAGCTCCCAGAGCGGAGCGCGACCCTCATCGCTGTGCCCAGGAGACCCAGGCCCTCATCCTGCTGGGAGGGGATGGTTCCCATTGCTATATTCAAATCATGGACTTGTCCAATTTTCAGCCTCTACAGGCTCATTCCCAGGAAAGCAGGAGGCACCAGGCCCTGCCCCGCTCACTCAGGTAGGTGTGCTGGGTCCGTGCCCCGAGCGGTGCAGGATCAGGGCAGCGATCGCGAGCCCTCCGCTGCCGACTCGCCGCCATCCCGCTCTGTCCGTGCTCCCTCGGCCTGAGGAAGGATGTGCCCCACTTTGCATCTCTGGGAAGCCGTGTCCATGGAGGCAAAGAGTTTGGAGCTCCCCGAGGTGCCACAAGTTGCGTTTATCAGGCCAAAGCATGGGTGCTATGGATGCTTTGTAAATCATGTGTGTTTATAGCCCTGCATGGCCTGAGCAGCATTTACACAGTTCCCCAGGCATATATACATATTATATTAACTAGACAACAGAGGCTCCAGGTGATAAAGGACTTTTTCTTCAGTTGATTTTCCCCAGTATAGTGTTGAAGATGCTCTGAGATTATTTCTAGACAACTGAAGGAGAATTGAAGCCTTTCACAGAGAAGGCAGCTCTTGCTTGGTCTTTGAAGCCTCTCCTTCTCATCCAGCTGGGCTCCTCGCCCTGCCCTGGTGGTGGGACACATGTTGTCTCCCAGAGGGCTTGTGGTCTCAGCCTTGATTCTGCCCCCAGAGAAGGAAGAGCGCAGCATGCTTGTGTCTGGGGTGGGGGCTGCCGAGTGTCACCTGGGGAGAAGGGACCCACGCCAGCATGGGGATTGGGCTGGGGAGGGGGTGGGGGTGGTACTGCAGTAGGCTGGAGATGGATCGCCGTTTCCAGGCTAGGAGGAGATGTTCTCCCCAGGGCTTTACCTCCCTGAGAGCATCCCTGTGTCTCCGCAGGTTCCTGCACCCAGGGCACATGTCCAGGCTGCCCCGCAGCTGCAGGTAAGGCAGGTGCCTTCTTTTGGAGGCTGATGGCCGCACCACAAAGCCACTGATCCTGAAGGGCCTCGATCTTCTCTCTCCATCCTTGTAGGCAGAGTTCTCAGCCCCGGGCTTGCAGCATGAGACGAGGCAGGGGGCTCCCGCAGCCCAGCTCCATGAGGATGCATCAGGCTGCCAGGCAGCGCTGCTGAGCGCCCAGGCCCGTGTGGCAGAGCTGGAGAGCCAGGTGAGCCCCATTGCCTGCTGAATGGGGGACCACGGGTGACCCAGAGGGAGGAGAAGGAGCCATATCCTGTCCCAATAGCATCAGGGTGACAGGGGAGAGAGGTGAAACCTCCCTGTCCAGAGACGCCTATGGCCACCAAGTGCTGCTGTGGGAGTTCTGTCCCCAGGGCAGCACAAGGACTTTCTCTCCGGGTGCCTGGCAGGTCCGAATGCTGGAGCTGGAGCGGACACAGCACAAACTGTTGCTGGAAAATCTCCAGCAGCGGCACCAGGAGGAACTGAATCTCCTTGAAAGCACCCACAGGTACCAGCCTCTCACCTGTGCTTCCCTCCTCGCCTACAGCTCTGTCTCTCCTGGGGTGGGAGTGCTGGGATGCTTCCCAAATCCGCCCCTGGGGCAGGTGGGCGCAGAGCCATGTCGATGTGGACGTGGTGGGGGCAGAGAGCAGCCCCACAGGTGAGCCAACATGGGAGTCCACTCTCATCACCACTGTCCCCTGGGTGACAAGGAGGAGGGGCTGGTCCCATTGCCAGCGCACCCCCAACCAGGCAGCACAGTGGGCAGTAGCAGGAGGGTTCAAGGCTCAGGTCTGCGTGTTTCGCCATGCACACAGCAACACTGATCTGCTCGCAAACCCCTGTGTGCGCTCTGCGGGGGGGGGGGGGGGGGAGTGCTGGGTATTGCTGTGGAAGCAACACTTCTTCCTGGCTGTGACCTCTCGGGGCAGGAACCAGGTGAAGGTGGTGGAGGACACCTACGGGCAGCGGGAGGAGAGGCTGCGGCTGGAGAAGGAGCAGCTGATGGCTCAGCTCCTGCTGCAGAGCCAGGATGCGGAGCGGGCACGGGCAGAGCTGCTGGCGCAGCACCAGCAGCGCCTGGCCACGCTGGAGCAGCAGAACAAGCTGGAGATGGAGCGTCTGCAAGAGCTGCAGAGGTGAGAGTGGCACGAGTGGCACACACGTGTGGCTGGTACCCACAGTCTCAGCGAAGGAACCAGGGAGTGGTTTGGGGACATGGTGAAAGGAGAAACCAGACTCCAGAAGCACTGGGTTGTGGGCAGCTTGGTGCCTTTTGGAACGGGGATTTGCTTTGTAGGTGGACACAGGGAGATCTGACTGGAGACGTGGTT
>NW_027660228.1:0-48146 GCF_963210335.1 Falco punctatus | reverse complement strand
CCCGGTGCACGAGGAGCCGTTGCACAAGGCCGCCTTGTTCCCATTGCACAAGGAGCTGTTGCACGAGGCCTCCCCCAATCCTGGTGCACGAGGAGCTGTTGCACGAGGTCTCCCTGCTCCCCTGGCCTGAGGTGCTGTTGCACGAGGAGCCCTTGCACAAGGAGCCGTCGCACAAGGCCTCCCTCCTCCCGTCGCACGAGGTGCTGGTGCATGAGGGTGCCCTTCCACAAAGCCTCTCCGCTCCTGTTGCACGAGGAGCCCTTGCACGAGAAGCGGTTGCACGACGCCTCCCCGCTCCTGCTGCAAGAGGAGCCCTTGTGTGAGGAGCTGTTGCACGAGGAACCCTTGCACGAGGTCGCCCCACTCCTGCGCGAGGAGCCGTTGTGTGAAGAGCCCTTGCACGAGGACGCCTGGCTCCTGTTGCACGAGGAGGTGTTGCAGGAGGCCCCCCTGCTGCTGTTGCACGAGGAGCCCTTGCACGAGGCCCCCCTGCTGCCGTTGCACGAGGAGCCCTTGCACGAGGCCGTTGCACAAGGCGCCCTTGCACGAGGCCGTTGCACGAGGAGCCCCTGCACGAGGCTGCCTGGCTCCTGTTGCACGAGGAGCCCTTGCACAAGCCCCCCCCCAGCTGCCCTTGCACGAGGCGCCGTTGCACGAGGAGCCGTTGCACGAGGCCGTTGCACGAGGAGCCCTTGCACAAGGCCCCCCCCAGCTGCCCTTGCACGAGGCGCCGTTGCACGAGGAGCCCTTGCACGAGGCCTCACACCCCTCGCACGAGGAGCCCTTGCACGAGGCCAGGGCAGGAGGGGAAGGGGGGTGGGAGGGGGGTGGGGGGGTGGCTTGGTGGTGGGGGGGTGGGGGTGGCTCCCATCCCCCCCCCCCCCCCCCCCCCGCCCTCCCCTTCCCCCTCCCCCTCCCCCCCCCCAGCCTCCTCTTCCCCGGGGGTCGCCGGGTGCCACCGCCAGCCCCGGGGCGGGGGGTTGGGGGGGGGTCCCGGTGGCCCCCGGGGCGGGGGCTAGTGCTCAGCAGCGGGGCCGCGCAGCTCGCCGTTGGCCGTGATCGGGGGTGGCGGGGGCGGAGGCGGGGGTCGCACGGGGACCCCCCCCGGCCCAGCTCACACCCGGGTCTGCTGCACCCACGGCGGAAAGCTGCCTCTCCTGCAAGGCACCGAGGGGGCTCATTCACCCCCCCTGTCCCCCCCACCCCCCCCAAAAAAAAAGGCTCCCCAAGTCCCCCACCCCTCCCCCACCCCCACTACACCACCCCCCACCCCCACCCCCCATCCCCCCGCGCCGCAGCACTCACCTGTATCAGGTCGGTGGGACCCTCCGGCGCTGCCAGGACCACCCCCCCCATCCCCCCCATCCCCATCCCCCTCCCCCCCCCCCCCCCCCAGACAGGACATGACACAGGGACGCGCATGTCACCCCCCCCCTCCCCCCCCCCCCCCCGGGTGAGGTGAGATGGGGACAGACACGAGACACGAGGATGGAGACGAGGCGGGTGACGGCGGGCGCCAGCGCTGGGGGACGGTGGGTGGCCCTCCCCTCCCCCACCCCCCTCCCTCCCAAGCCACCCCCAGAGGGGACGGTGACACTGTTGTCCCCACTGTTGTCACCCCTGGTGGGGGGGGTGGGTGGGGACAACGACGTAAGTGGGACAGGGACAGCCCAGAAGCTCCTTGGTGGCCCTGGGGGGACACCTCAAGGTCCATGTCCCCAAGGGGGACATGGGGACACAGGAGGGACATGGGGACACCTGGATCCATGTCCCCAAGGCGTCCCTGGGGGACGTGGGGACACTCCGGATCCATGTCCCCAAGGGTTCCTAGTGTCCCTGGGGGACATAGGGACACAGGGACACTCCAGATCCATGTCCCCAAGGGGTTCCCAGTGTCCCTGGGGGACATGGGGACACAGGAGGGACATGGGGACACCTGGATCCATGTCCCCCAAGGCGTCCCTGGGGGACGTGGGGACACTCCGGATCCATGTCCCCAAGGGTTCCCAGTGTCCCTGGGGGACGTGGGGACACAGAAGGGTCATGGGGACCTCCTGGCTCCATGTCCCCAAGGGTTCCCAGTGTCCCTGGGGGACATGGGGACATAGGAAGGACATGGGGACACAGGAAGGACATGGGGACACTGCAGATCCATGTCCCCCAGGACTCCCTGGTGTCCCAAGGGTCATGGGGACACCTTGGATCCATGTCCCCAAGAGGATATGGGGACATAGGAGGGACACGGGGACACAAGAGGGACATGGGGACACCCTGGGTCCATGTCCCCAAGGGTTCCCAGTGTCCCTGGGGGACATGGGGACACAAGAGGGACATGGGGACACCCTGGGTCCATGTCCCCAAAGGTTCCCAGTGTCCCTGGGGGACATGGGGACACAAGAGGGACATGGGGACACCCTGGGTCCATGTCTCCTGGGACAGACAGGGGACAAGGGACACCAGAAGGGGACAAGGACGTCCCCATGGCACATCCTGGCCAGGACACAGGAGGGTCAGGGACACCCCGGATCTGTGTCACGGGGGTGCCGGGGGGGACGACACATGGGACAAGGAGAGGGACATGGGGACATCCCAGATCCACGTCCCCTGGGATGGAAGGTGCCAGGGAGGGGACAAGGTCCTACCCGGACACAGGAGGGACATGGGGACACCTGGGACACATGTCCCCAAGGGTCCCCAATGTCCTTGGAGGGGGACACGAGGACACAGGAACACCCGGGATCCATGTCCCCAGGGGTCCCCAATGTCCCTGAGGGACACAAGAGGGACATGCCAATGTCCATGTCCCCAGGGGTTCCCCAGTGTCATGGGGACATGGGGACATGTCATAATCCA
Source organism: Falco punctatus (assembly GCF_963210335.1). NCBI lineage: Eukaryota > Metazoa > Chordata > Aves > Falconiformes > Falconidae > Falco > Falco punctatus. The sequence goes on along the minus strand of NW_027660228.1, from coordinate 45,293 downwards.
TGTCCCCTGAGGGCTCCCGGTGTCCCCAGGGAAACACGGAGACACAAGAGGGACCATGGGGACACCTGGATCCGTGTCCCCAGGGGTTCCCCAGTGTCCAGGGGACATGGGGACACAGGAAGGACTTGGGGACACCCTGGAACCATGGCCCCAAAGGTTCTCCGTGTCCCGAGGGGACACAAGAGGGACATGGGTGACCCTAGATCCATGTCCCCAAGGGTCCCCAGTGTCCCCAGGGGGACACAGAGACACAAGAAGGACATGGGGACACACAGATCCATGTCCCCAAGGGTTCCCACTGTCCTGGGGACATGAGGACACCCCAGGTCTGTGTCCCCAAGGGTTCCCGTTGTCCAGAGGACATGGGGACAGTCCAGCATTGCGTGTCCCTAAGGGTCCTCAGTGTCCCTCAGGGACATGGGGACACCTGGATCCATGTCCCCAAGGGTTCCCTGTGTTCTCCAGGGACACAAGAGGGTCTTGGGGACATCCTGGCTTCATGTCCCCAAGGGTTCCCAATGTCCCTGAGGGACATGGGGACACAAGAAGGTCTTGGGGACATCCTGGCTGCATGTCCCCAAGCGTTCCCAATGTCCCTGAGGGACATGGGGACACAAGAAGGTCTTGGGGACATCCTGGCTCCATGTCCCCAAGCGTTCCCAATGTCCCTGAGGGACATGGGGACACAAGAAGGTCTTGGGGACATCCTGGCTCCATGTCCCCAAGGGTTCCCAATGTCCCTGAAGGACATGGGGACACAAGAGCATCTTGGGGACATCCTGGCTCCATGTCCCCAAGTGTTCCCAATGTCCCTGAGGGACATGGGGACACAAGAAGGTCTTGGGGACATCCTGGCTCCATGTCCCCAAGCGTTCCCAATGTCCCTGAGGGACATGGGGACACAAGAGGGTCTTGGGGACATCCTGGCTCCATGTCCCCAAGCGTTCCCAATGTCCCTGAAGGACATGGGGACACAAGAAGGTCTTGGGGACATCCTGGCTCCATGTCCCCAAGGGTTCCCAATGTCCCTGAGGGACATGGGGACACAAGAGGGTCTTGGGGACATCCTGGCTCCATGTCCCCAAGGGTTCCCAATGTCCCTGAAGGACATGGGGACACAAGAAGGTCTTGGGGACATCCTGGCTCCATGTCCCCAAGCGTTCCCAGTGTCCCTGAGGGACATGGGGACACAAGAAGGTCTTGGGGACATCCTGGCTCCATGTCCCCAAGCGTTCCCAGTGTCCCTGAAGGACATGGGGACACAAGAAGGTCTTGGGGACATCCTGGCTCCATGTCCCCAAGCGTTCCCAATGTCCCTGAGGGACATGGGGACACAAGAAGGTCTTGGGGACATCCTGGCTCCATGTCCCCAAGTGTTCCCAATGTCCCTGAGGGACATGGGGACACAAGAGGGTCTTGGGGACATCCTGGCTCCATGTCCCCAAGCGTTCCCAATGTCCCTGAGGGACATGGGGACACAAGAGCATCTTAGGGACATCCTGGCTCCATGTCCCCAAGGGTTCCCAATGTCCCTCAGGGACACAGGGACACAAGAGGGTCTTGGGGACATCCTGGATCCATGTCCCCAAGGGTTCCCAATGTCCCTCAGGGACATGGGGACATCCTGACTCCATGTCCCCAAGCGTTCCCAGTGTCCCTCAGGGACATGGGGACATCCTGGCTCCATGTCCCCAAGGGTTCCCAATGTCCCTGAGGGACATGGGGACACAAGAGCATCTTGGGGACATCCTGGCTCCATGTCCCCAAGGGTTCCCAATGTCCCTGAGGGACATGGGGACACAAGAGGGTCTTGGGGACATCCTGGCTCCATGTCCCCAAGGGTTCCCAATGTCCCTGAAGGACATGGGGACACAAGAAGGTCTTGGGGACATCCTGGCTCCATGTCCCCAAGCGTTCCCAATGTCCCTGAGGGACATGGGGACACAAGAAGGTCTTGGGGACATCCTGGCTCCATGTCCCCAAGCGTTCCCAGTGTCCCTGAAGGACATGGGGACACAAGAAGGTCTTGGGGACATCCTGGCTCCATGTCCCCAAGCGTTCCCAATGTCCCTGAGGGACATGGGGACACAAGAAGGTCTTGGGGACATCCTGGCTCCATGTCCCCAAGGGTTCCCAATGTCCCTGAGGGACATGGGGACACAAGAGGGTCTTGGGGACATCCTGGCTCCATGTCCCCAAGCGTTCCCAATGTCCCTGAGGGACATGGGGACACAAGAGCATCTTAGGGACATCCTGGCTCCATGTCCCCAAGGGTTCCCAATGTCCCTCAGGGACACAGGGACACAAGAGGGTCTTGGGGACATCCTGGATCCATGTCCCCAAGGGTTCCCAATGTCCCTCAGGGACATGGGGACATCCTGACTCCATGTCCCCAAGCGTTCCCAGTGTCCCTCAGGGACATGGGGACATCCTGGCTCCATGTCCCCAAGGGTTCCCAATGTCCCTGAGGGACATGGGGACACAAGAGCATCTTGGGGACATCCTGGCTCCATGTCCCCAAGGGTTCCCAATGTCCCTGAGGGACACGGGGCCACAGGAGGAACATGGGGGACACTCCAGCATTGTGTCCCCAAGGGTTCCCCGATGTCCCCTGGGTGCTACCTAGGGGAAGGGGGGGATGGGGACAGGGACGGGGACGGGAGGACCCACCTGGCGTGTCACCGGAGGCCGAGGGTCCCGTGACAATGGCAGGGCTGGCCCGCGCTACCTGACGGACAGCTAGGACGAAGAGAGACACGGGGGGGTCAGGGCCACCGCGGGGGGACACGCTTGTCCCCGCGGGGGGACTCGGGGGATGAGGGGAGGGGGGGGGAGGGGAGGACTTGGGGACACACCGTGTCCCCGGTGGTGGTGGCCTTGAGGGGGTGGCCCTGAGGTGGCGGGGGGGAACCCCAACCCGAGGAGGGGGTCTGTCACCAGCCCCGTCGCTTGGGGGGGGGGGGGAGGTGGCCTTGGGGACATGTTGGTGGCCCTGTCCCTAGGCGGGGGGGGAGGGGGGATGTGGCTCTGTCACCCCGCCCCCCCCCCCATGTCCCTCTGATGTCCTCCCTGGAGGTGGCCTGTGTCCCCCCCCTCGGGGGGACGGTGTCCCCCCAGGGGTGGCCCTGTCTCCACTAGGGATGACATTGTCCCCCCTGGGGGGGGGGGGTCACTTTGTCCCCCCAGGGGTGGCCCTGTCCCCCCTGGGGGGGTCACTTTGTCCCCCCAGGGGTGGCCCTGTGCCCACCGGGGATGGCCCTGTCCCCTCTGGGGGGGTCACTTTGTCCCCCCAGGGGTGACGCTGTCCCCCCCCACGGGTGACCATGTCCCCCCTGGGGTGGCTTTGTCCCCCCCCCGGAGGTGACCATGCACCCCCAGGAGTGGCCCTGTCCCCCAGAGGGGACCCCGTGTCCCCCCTAGAGGTGGCCTTGTCCCCACCGGGGGTGGCCCTGTCCCCCCCCCAGGGGTGACCGTGTCCCCCCAGGGGTGACCCTGTTCTCCCTGGGGGTGGCCCCGACCCCTCCCCCATCTCCCTGGGGGTCACCAGGTCCCCACTGGGGGTGGCCCTGTCCCCCCCAGGGGGTGGCTGTGCCCCCCCTGGGGTCCCTATGTCCCCCCCCAGGGGTGACCCTGTCGTGTCCCCCCCCCCCATGGGTCCCCATGTTCCCCCCCCTCAGGGCCCCACAGGGGTGGCTCTGTCCCCCCCCCCGCCCCCACCAGGGGCCATAATGTCCCTCCCCCCAGATGCCACCATGTCCCCGCCCCCCCTCCCCCGCCCCCCCCGCCATCCCCGTGTCCCCTCTAGGGACAACCCTGGCCCCCTACAGCCCCCACAGGTGACCATCCCCCCCCCATAGGTCACCAACCCCCCCCCCCCCAGCCCGGGGGTGACAATACCCCCCCAGTGGTGCCCACAGCCCCCCCAGTAACCTCCCAGGGGGGCCCAGTACCCCCCAGTAACCCTGCTGGGATGACAATACGCCCCCCCCCCAGGGTGCCCATCACCCCCTGGGGTCCCCCCCCCCCATGGGTGCCCATACTCCCCCCCCCCAAAGGTGACCCCCCGCGCCCACAGACCCCCCCCAACGATGTCCATATGCCCCTCTAGGGGTACCCCCTCCCCCACCCATGGGTGCCCATCACCCCCCCGGGGTCCCCCCACCCATGGGTGCCCATACCCCCCCACCCAAAGGTGACACCCCACACCCAAAGGTGACACCCCCACACCCAAAGGTGACACCCCCCCGCCCACAGAACCCCCCCAACGATGTCCATACGCCCCTCTAGGGGTACCCCCACCCCCACCCATGGGTGCCCATCACCCCCCCGGGGTCCCCCCACCCATGGGTGCCCATAGCCCCCCCCCAGGTGACCCCCCCGCCCACAGAACCCCCCCAACGATGTCCATACGCCCCTCTAGGGGTACCCCCACCCCCACCCATGGGTGCCCATCACCCCCTCGGGGTACCCCCACCCATGGGTGCCCATAGCCCCCACCCAAAGGTGACACCCCCCACCCAAAGTTGACACCCCCACACCCAAAGGTGACCCCCCCCGCCCACAGACCCCCCCAACGATGTCCATACGCCCCTCTAGGGGTACCCCCACCCCCACCCATGGGTGCCCATCACCCCCCCGGGGTCCCCCCACCCATGGGTGCCCATAGCCCCCACCCAAAGGTGAACCCCCACACCCAAAGGTGACACCCCCCCCTCTCAGGTGACCCCCCGCGCCCACAGAACCCCCCCAACGATGTCCATACGCCCCTCTAGGGGTACCCCCACCCCCACCCATGGGTGCCCATCACCCCCCCGGGGTCCCCCCACCCATGGGTGCCCATAGCCCCCACCCAAAGGTGAACCCCCACACCCAAAGGTGACACCCCCCCCTCTCAGGTGACCCCCCGCGCCCACAGAACCCCCCCAACGATGTCCATACGCCCCTCTAGGGGTACCCCCACCCCCACCCATGGGTGCCCATCACCCCCCCGGGGTCCCCCCCCCCATGGGTGCCCATAGCCCCCACCCAAAGGTGACACCCCCCACCCAAAGGTGACACCCCCACACCCAAAGGTGACACCCCCCCCTCTCAGGTGACCCCCCGCGCCCACAGAACCCCCCCAACGATGTCCATACGCCCCTCTAGGGGTACCCCCACCCCCACCCATGGGTGCCCATCACCCCCCCGGGGTCCCCCCACCCATGGGTGCCCATAGCCCCCACCCAAAGGTGAACCCCCACACCCAAAGGTGACACCCCCCCCTCTCAGGTGACCCCCCGCGCCCACAGAACCCCCCCAACGATGTCCATACGCCCCTCTAGGGGTACCCCCACCCCCACCCATGGGTGCCCATCACCCCCCCGGGGTCCCCCCCCCCATGGGTGCCCATAGCCCCCACCCAAAGGTGACACCCCCCACCCAAAGGTGACACCCCCACACCCAAAGGTGACACCCCCCCCTCTCAGGTGACCCCCCGCGCCCACAGAACCCCCCCAACGATGTCCATACGCCCCTCTAGGGGTACCCACACCCCCACCCATGGGTGCCCACCACCCCCCCGGGGTCCCCCCCCCCCATGGGTGCCCCCCCGCCCCGGGCCCCGCCCCCAGCGCGGCGTGGGATGGCCGATGTCACACGGAGCAGAGCAATGACATTGTAATTTCCACCTGAGCGTCGAGCAGCCGCCGCCGGCCCTCGGGGGGGTCGTGGGCGCCCAAGTGATCCCTGCGCAGCTCCTGCTCCACCAGCATCAGCCTGCGGGGCCAGGCTTCACCGGGGTCACGCTGCCACCCCCGGGGGGGCACCCCGGGGACACGGGGACACCCCCCGGGGTCCCGCTGCCACCCCCGGGGACGCCTCTTGGGGACAACCTTCCCGGGGGCCAGGCTTCGCCAGGGGGATGGGGACACCCCTGGGTCATGGGGACACCCCTAGGGACATCCCTGGGTCATGGGGACACCCCCAAGGACATCCCTGCTCATGGGGACACCCCCGGGGACACCCCTAGGGACACCCTGGGTCATGGGGACACCCCCAAGGACATCCCTGCTCATGGGGACACCCCCGGGGACACCCCTAGGGACACCCTGGGTCATGGGGACACCCCCAGGGACATCCCTGGTCATGGGGACACCCCCAGGGACACCTCTAGGGACACCCTGGGTCATGGGGACACCCCCAGGGACATCCCTGGTCATGGGAACACCCCCGGGGACACCCCTAGGGACACCCTGGGTCATGGGGACACCCCCAAGGACATCCCTGCTCATGGGGACACCCCCGGGGACACCCCTAGGGACACCCTGGGTCATGGGGACACCCCCAGGGACATCCCTGGTCATGGGGACACCCCCGGGGACACCCCTAGGGACACCCTGGGTCATGGGGACACCCCCAGGGACACCCCGGGTCATGGGGACACTCCGAAGGACACCCTGGGTCATGGGGACACCCCCAAGGACATCCCTGGTCATGGGGACACCCCTGGGGACACCCCTAGGGACACCCTGGGTCATGGGAACACCCCCAGGGACATCCCTCGTCATGGGGACACCCCTGGGTCATGGGGACACCCCCAGGGACACACTAGGTCATGGGGACACCCCTGGGGACACCCTGGGTCATGGGGACACCCTGGGTCATGGGGACACCCCCAGGGACATCCCTGGTCATGGGGACACCCTGGGTCATGGGGACACTCCTGGGGAGACCCCCAGGGACACCCCCAGGGACTCCCCCAGGGACACCCTGGGTCATGGGGACACCCCCGGGTCATGGGGACACCCCCAGGGACACACTAGGTCATGGGGACACTCCTGGGGACACCCATAGGTGCACACCCTGTCATGGGGACAGCCCTGGGGTCACCCTGGGTCATGTGACACCCTGGGTCATGGGGACACCCCTGGGGACACCCCTAGGGACACCCTGGGTCATGGGGACACCCTGGGTCATGGGGACACCCCCGGGGACACCCCTAGGGACACCCTGGGTCATGGGGACACCCTGGGTCATGGGGACACCCCCGGGGACACCCCTAGGGACACCCTGGGTCATGAGGACACCCCCAGGGACACCCCGGGTCATGGGGACACCCCCGGGGACACCCCCAGGGACATCCCTGGTCATGGGGACACCCCCAAGGACATCCCTGGTCATGGGGACACCCCTGGGGACACCCCTAGGGACACCCCGGGTCATGGGGACACCCCCAGGGACATCCTCACCTCATGGGGACACCCCCAGGGGCACCCCTAGGGACATGGGGACACCCCTGGGGACACCCCTAGGGACACCCCGGGTCATGGGGACACCCCCAGGGACATCCTCACCTCATGGGGACACCCCCAGGGGCACCCCTAGGGACATGGGGACACCCCCAGGGGCACCCTTAGGGACATGGGGACACCTCCAGGGGCACCCCAGGCAATGGGGACCCCCTTGGGGACACCCAGGGACATGGTGACAGCCCCCAGGGACACCCAAGGACACGGGACACCCCCAGGGGACACCCCCCCCCCCCAAGGACACCCAGGGGCACCCCCAGGTCACAGGGACACACCCCCCCCCAGGGACACCACCAGGGTGGGGACACCCCCCTAAGGGACATGCTGCCACCCATGGGGACACCCCCCCTGGGGACCCACCACCACTCACCCCAAGGACATGTGGGGACACCCCAGTGACATTGCAGGGACACCTCAGGGTCACGCTGCCACCACCCCACCAGGGACACCCAAGGGACATGGTGGGGACACCCAGGGATATGGTGGGGACACCCAAGGGACATGGTGGGGACACCCAAGGGACACCCAAGGGACATGGTGGGGACACCCAGGGATATGGTGGGGACACCCAGGGACATGGTGGGGACACCCAAGGGACATGGTGGGGACACCCAGGGATATGGTGGGGACACCCAAGGGACATGGTGGGGACACCCAGGGATATGGTGGGGACACCCAAGGGACATGGTGGGGACACCCAGGGACATGGTGGGGACACCCAAGGGACATGGTGGGGACACCCAGGGATATGGTGGGGACACCCAGGGACATGGTGGGGACACCCAAGGGACATGGTGGGGACACCCAGGGACATGGTGGGGACAGGCCACGCTGGGATCACATTGCCACCAGCCTGGGGACATGAGGGGACACCCCCAATGTCCTGCTGTGTCCAGGTGTCCCCCATGTCCCTCTGTGTCCTCATGGCCCTGAGTGTCCCTGTGTCCCTCCATGTCCTGCATGTCCCCACATCCTCCATGTCCCTCCATCTCCCTCATGTTCCCCGTGTCCCTGTGTCCCCATGTCCATGTCCCTCTGTGTCCCCATGTCCCTCTCCGTGTCCTCCATGTTCTCCTGCATCCCCATGTCACTCTGTGTCCCCGTGTCACCCGTATCCCACTATGTCCCTCATCTTCTGTGTCCCCATGTTCCTCTGTCCTTCATGTTCTTCTGTGTCCCCATGTCACTCTTGTGTCCCCATGTCCTCCTCCATCCCCACACCCTCCATGTCCATCGATTGCCTCCAAGTCCTTCTGTGTCCCCATGTCCCTGTGTCCCCATGTCATCCCCGTTCCACCACGTCCCTCATCTCCTCCTGTGTCCCCATGTCCCTGTGTCCCCATGTCATCCCCGTTCCACCACGTCCCTCATCTCCTCCTGTGTCCCCATGTCCCTGTGTCCCCATGTCATCCCCGTTCCACCATGTCCATCATCTCCTTCTGTGTCTCCACGTCCCCAGTGTCCCCATACACTCCATGTCCCTCCATGTCCCCATGTCCCTGTGTCCCCACACCCTCCATGTCCATCTATTGCCTCCAAGTCCTTCTGTGTCCCTCTGTGTCCCCATGTCATCCCCGTTCCACCATGTCCATCTCCTTCTGTGTCCCCATGTCCCTCTGTGTCCCCACACCCTCCATGTCCATCTATTGCCTCCAAGTCCTCCTGTGTCCCCATGTCCCTCTGTCCCCATGTCATCCTTGTTCCACCATGTCCATCATCTCCTCCTGTGTCCCCATGTCATCCCCGTTCCACCATGTCCATCATCTCCTCCTGTGTCCCCATGTCCCTCTGTGTCCCCATGTCATCCCCGTTCCGCCACGTCCCTCATCTCCTCCTGTGTCCCCATGTCCCTCTGTGTCCCCATGTCATCCCCGTTCCACCATGTCCATCATCTCCTCCTGTGTCCCCATGTCCCTCTGTGTCCCCATGTCATCCCCGTTCCACCATGTCCATCATCTCCTCCTGTGTCCCCACGTCCCTCTGTGTCCCCACACCCTCCATGTCCATTGATTGCCTCCAAGTCCTCCTGTGTCCCCACGTCCCTGTGTTCCCACGTCCCTCTGTGTCCCCATGTCATCCCCGTTCCACCATGTCCCTCATCTCCTTCTGTGTCCCCATGTCATCCCCGTTCCACCATGTCCATCACCTCCTCCTGTGTCCCCATGTCATCCCTGTTCCACCATGTCCATCATCTCCTTCTGTGTCCCCATGTCATCCCCATTCCCATGTCCATCATCTCCTCCTGTGTCCCCGCGTCCCTCTGTGTCCCCATGTCATCCCCGTTCCGCCACGTCCCTCATCTCCTCCTGTGTCCCCATGTCCCTCTGTGTCCCCATGTCATCCCCGTTCCACCATGTCCATCATCTCCTCCTGTGTCCCCACGTCCCTCTGTGTCCCCACACCCTCCATGTCCATTGATTGCCTCCAAGTCCTCCTGTGTCCCCACGTCCCTGTGTTCCCACGTCCCTCTGTGTCCCCATGTCATCCCCATTCCGCCACGTCCCTCATCTCCTCCTGTGTCCCCACGTCCCTCTGTGTCCCCATGTCATCCCCGTTCCACCATGTCCCTCATCTCCTTCTGTGTCCCCATGTCATCCCTGTTCCACCATGTCCCTCATCTCCTCCTGTGTCCCCACGTCCCTCTGTGTCCCCACACCCTCCATGTCCATCGATTGCCTCCAAGTCCTCCTGTGTCCCCACGTCCCTGTGTCCCCACGTCCCTCTGTGTCCCCATGTCATCCCCGTTCCACCACGTCCATCATCTCCTCCTGTGTCCCCGCGTCCCTCTGTGTCCCCATGTCATCCCCGTTCCACCATGTCCATCATCTCCTCCTGTGTCCCCATGTCATCCCTGTTCCACCATGTCCCTCATCTCCTTCTGTGTCCCCATGTCATCCCCGTTCCACCATGTCCATCACCTCCTCCTGTGTCCCCATGTCATCCCTGTTCCACCATGTCCATCATCTCCTTCTGTGTCCCCATGTCATCCCCATTCCCATGTCCATCATCTCCTCCTGTGTCCCCGCGTCCCTCTGTGTCCCCATGTCATCCCCGTTCCGCCACGTCCCTCATCTCCTCCTGTGTCCCCATGTCCCTCTGTGTCCCCATGTCATCCCTGTTCCACCATGTCCATCATCTCCTTCTGTGTCCCCATGTCATCCCCGTTCCACCACGTCCCTCATCTCCTCCTGTGTCCCCATGTCCCTCTGTGTCCCCATGTCATCCCCGTTCCACCACGTCCCTCATCTCCTCCTGTGTCCCCGCGTCCCCAGTGTCCCCTCGCCGTCCCCGGGGCCGGGTCCCTCCCTCACCTGCCGATGATGCTCTTGATCTGGGAGTCCTTCTCCGCCTGCTGCTGCCGCAGGCGCTTCTCGCTCTGCTCCAGGCGGTGCTGGTACTGCAGCAGGATGCGGCTCGTCTGCTCCTCCTGCGACACCAGGCGCCGCTCGTACTCCTCCAGCTTGCGGTTGGACATGTGCAGCCGCTCCTTCAGCGAGTGGATCTCCTCCTCGTACTCCTTCACCTGCCACAGCCCACACTGCAGAGCGCTGCTGGTGGCACCTCCCCACCCCCACCGCCAACGGACACCCTGGGTCCCCCCCAACGGTGACACCCAAACCATCTCCTGGTCTCCTGGGACACTTGGGACCCAGGACCTGGGTCCATCAGGATCATCTCTTGGGACTTGGGTCCATCAGGATCATCTCCTGGGACCTGGACACTTGGGTCCCCAGGACCTGGGTCCATCAGGATGATATCTTGGGACCTGGACACTTGGGTCCCAAGGACCTGGGTCCATCAGGATCATCTCCTGGGATCTGAACACTTGGCTCCCCAGGACCTGGGTCCATCAGGATCATCTCCTGGGACCTGGACACTTGGGTCCCCAGGACCTAGGTCCATCAGGATCATCTCCTGGGACCTGGACACTTGGGTCCCAAGGACCTGGGTCCATCAGGATCATCTCTTGGGATTTGGGTCCCAAGGACCTGGGTCCATCAGGATGATCTCTTGGGGCCTGGACACTTGGGTCCCCAGGACCTGGGTCCATCAGGATGATCTCCTGGGATCTGGACACTTGGCTCCCAAGGACCTGGGTCCATTCAGGGTCCTCTCTTGGGACTTGGGTCCCAAGGACCTGGGTCCATCAGGATCATCTCCTGGGATCTGGACACTTGGGTCCCCAGGACCTGGGTCCATCAGGATGATATCTTGGGACCTGGACACTTGGGTCCCAAGGACCTGGGTCCATCAGGATGATATCTTGGGACCTGGACACTTGGGTCCCAAGGACCTGGGTCCATCAGGATCATCTCCTGGGACCTGGACACTTGGGTCCCCAGGACCTGGGTCCATCAGGATGATATCTTGGGACCTGGACACTTGGGTCCCAAGGACCTGGGTCCATCAGGATCATCTCCTGGGACCTGGACACTTGGGTCCCCAGGACCTGCGTCCATTCAGGGTCATCTCTTGGGACTTGGGTCCATCAGGATCATCTCCTGGGACCTGGACACTTGGGTCCCCAGGACCTGGGTCCATCAGGATCATCTCCTGGGATCTGGACACTTGGGTCCCAAGGACCTGGGTCCATCAGGATCATCTCCTGGGATCTGGACACTTGGGTCCCAAGGACCTGGGTCCATCAGGATCATCTCCTGGGATCTGGACACTTGGGTCCCCAGGACCTGGGTCCATCAGGATGATATCTTGGGACCTGGGTCTCCACCGTGGTGGTGCCCGGACACCTAGATCTCCACAACGGTGATGCCCAAACATCAAGGTCCCCCACCATGGTCATGACCGAACATCAAGGTCTCCACCAAGATGACACCCAAAGAGTTGGGACCAACTCTGGTGACACTCAGACACCTGAGTCCCCACCATGATGACACCTAAACATTTGGGACCACGCGTGGTGATGCCTGGACACCTGGGTCCATCAGGGTCATCTACTGGGACCCGAGTCCATCAGGGTCATCTAGGACACTTGGGTCCACAGGACCTAGCTCCATCAGGATCGTCTCCTGGGACCTGGACACTTGGGACCCCAAGACCTGGGTCCATCAGGGTCATCTCTTGGGACCTGGGTCCCAAGAACCTGGGTCAATCAGGATCATCTCCTGGGACCTTGACACTTGGGTCCCCAGGACCTGGGTCCATCAGGATCATCTCCTGGGACCTGAACACTTGGGTCTCCAGGACCTGGGTCCATCAGGATCATCTCTTGGGACTTGGGTCCATCAGGATCATCTCTTGGGACCTGGACACTTGGGTCCCCAGGACCTGGGTCCATCAGGATCATCTCCTGGGACCTGGACACTTGGGACCCCAAGTCCTGGGTCCATCAGGATCATCTCCTGGGACCTGGACGGACACTTGGGTCCCCAGGACCTGGGTCCATTCAGGGTCATCTCTTGGGACTTGGGTCCCAAGGACCTGGGTCCATCAGGGTCATCTCCTGGGACCTGGACACTTGGGTTCCCAGGACCTGGGTCCATCAGGATCATCTCCTGGGACCTGGACACTTGGGTCCCCAGGACCCAGGTCCATCAGGATGATCTCCTGGGACCTGGACACTTGAGTTCCCAAGTCCTGGGTCCATTCAGGGTCCTCTCTTGGGACTTGGGTCCATCAGGATGATCTCCTGGGATCTGGACACTTGGGTCCCAAGGACCTGGGTCCATCAGGATCATCTCCTGGGACCTGGACACTTGGGTTCCAAAGACCTGGGTCCATTCAGGGTCCTCTCTTGGGACTTGGGTCCCCAGGACCTGAGTCCATCAGGATCATCTCCTGGGACCTGAACACTTGGGTCCCAAGGACCTGGGTCCATCAGGATCATCTCTTGGGATTTGGGTCCCCAGGACCTGGTTCCATCAGGATGATCTCTTGGGACCTGGACACTTGGGTCCCCAGGACCTGGGTCCATAGTGGGTCCTCTCTTGGGACTTGGGTCCCCAGGACCTGGGTCCATCAGGATGATCTCTTGGGACCTGGACACTTGGGACTCCAAGACCTGAGTCTATCAGGGTTATCTCTTGGGACCTGGGTCCCAAGAACCTGGGTCAATCAGGATCATCTCCTGGGACCTGGACACTTGGGAGTCCAAGACCTGAGTCTATCAGGGTTATCTCTTGGGACCTGGGTCCCAAGAACCTGGGTCAATCAGGATCATCTCTTGGGACCTGGACACCTGGGTCCCCAGGACCTGGGTCCATCAGGATCATCTCCTGGGACCTGGACACTTGGGTTCCCAAGACCTGGGTCTATCAGGATCATCTCCTGGGATCTGGACACTTGGCTCCCAAGGACCTGGGTCCATTCAGGGTCCTCTCTTGGGACTTGGGTCCCAAGAACCTGGGTCCATCAGGATCATCTCCTGGGATCTGGACACTTGGGTCCCCAGGACCTGGGTCCATCAGGATGATATCTTGGGACCTGGACACTTGGGTCCCCAGGACCTGGGTCCATCAGGATCATCTCCTGGGACCTGGACACTTGGCTCCCCAGGACCTGGGTCCATCAGGATCATCTCCTGGGACCTGGACACTTGGGTCCCCAGGACCTGGGTCTATCAGGATCATCTCCTGGGACCTGGACACTTGGGTCCTCAGGACCTGGGTCCATCAGGATCATCTCCTGGGACCTGGACACTTGGGTTCCAAAGACCTGGGTCCATTCAGGATCATCTCTTGGGACTTGGGTCCATCAGGATCATCTCCTGGGACCTGGACACTTGGGTCCCCAGGACCTGGGTCCATCAGGATCATCTCCTGGGACCTGGACACTTGAGTTCCCAAGACCTGGGTCCATTCAGGGTCATCTCTTGGGACTTGGGTCCATCAGGATCATCTCCTGGGACCTGGACACTTGGGTCCCAAGGACCTGGGTCCATTCAGGGTCATCTCTTGGGACTTGGTTCCATCAGGATCATCTCCTGGGACCTGGACACCCGGTTTCCCAGGACCCCCAGCCCCATACGCGGGGGTCCGTCGGTGGTCCCTACCCGGTCCAGCCGGCTCTCGTCCATGGACTTGGAGTACTCCTTGAGCTTGTACTCCTCGCGCTCGATGTGGGAGCTCTCGATGTCGGCCGAGAGGTGCGGCATGTTGGACACCCAGGCCACCGTGCGCTCCGCCGCCGGCATCACCGGGTTCAGCGTCGACGGCGTCTGCGAGGCCTGGGGGGAGGGGCACAAGGACAACCTCGGTCCCTCTTGTCCCCGCAGCAGCTCTCCCCATCTCCAGCGTGTCCCCACAAAGCCCCTCATGTCCATCCAGCCCCACCACGGCCCGTGTCACCCGTGGCCCCCTCCCCACCATGCCACCCCATAATGTCCCCGATGTCCTCCGTCCCTGCCACATCCCCCCGTCTCCACCATGTCCCCTTAGGTCCCCGGTGTCCCCATGTCCCTCGTAGCCCTCATGTTCTCACCACGTCCACGTGCCCACCACGTCCTCCACAGCCCTTGTGTCCCCCATCCCCCCCATGTCCCCATGTCCCCCAACCCTACCTTGTCCCCCATCCCTTCCATGTCCCCATGTCCCCCACAGCCTCCACATCCCCCATCCCCACCATGCCCCCATGTTCCCCATCCCCCATCCCCTCCCCTGTCCCCATGTCCCCCGTAGCCCCCATGTCCCCCATCCCCACCATGTTGCCCCATGTCCCCCACAGCCCCACGTCCCCCATCCCCACCATGTCCCCCATGTCCCCCATGTCCCCCATGTCCCCATGTCCCCCACAGCCCCCACATCCCCCATCCCCACCATGCCCCCATGTCCCCCATCGCCCCCATCCCCCCCCGTCCCCATGTCCCCCATCCCCCTCATCCCCTCCCTGTCCCCATGTCCCCCATAGCCCCCATGTCCCCCATTCCCACCCTGTTGCCCCATGTCCCCCATCCCCACCATGCCCCCACGTCCCCCATCCCTACCTTGTCCCCATGTCCCCCATGTCCCCCATGTCCCCCATCCCCATGTCCCCCACAGCCCCCACATCCCCCATCCCCTCCCTGTCCCCATGTCCCCCGTAGCCCCCGTGTCCCCCATTCCCACCCTGTTGCCCCATGTCCCCCATCCCCACCATGCCCCCATGTCCCCCATCCCTACCTTGTCCCCATGTCCCCCATATCCCCCATGTCCCCCATCCCCACTATGTTGCCCCATGTCCCCCCATGTCCCCATGTCCCCCACAGCCCCCACATCCCCCATCCCCACCATGCCCCCACGTCCTCCATCCCCCCATCCCCTCCCCGTCCCCATGCCCCCCCCCGCCCCCCTCCCCCCCCACATCCCCACGCCCCCGTGTCCCCCCCACCTGCTTGGTGACCGGTGGCTTCATCCCGGCCACCGACGCCTCCTTGGCCAGGGAGGGCTGCCGGGAGCGGGGGGGTCCGTAAGCCGGTTCGGGGGACGCCAGCAGGTTCCCGCTGGCCGGCCGGGGTTTGGGGGGCACCCCTAGGGCCCCCTGCCCTGCCCCCCCACCTTTCCCCGCCCGAGCCCCCCGAGGGGTGGGGGGTGGGGGGGCCCCGATGGTGATCTGGGGGGGGGCCAGGCTGTCCTGCAGGGAGAGCTGCCGCCGGCCGAAGTCCCCCCCCGGCCGGGCGAACTCGTCGCTGTAGCTGTGGCTGTGGGTGATGTGCTTGGGGGGGGGCGCCGCCAGCTCCTCGCTCTTGCTGTACCCGTGCAGGGGGGGGGCGAAGGGTCCCTCACCCCCCGGCTCGGGTCCTCGCAAGGGTCCGTCGGCCGCCAAATGAAAAAGAGGGTTCTGGAAGGAAAGGGGGACCCGCAACTGCGGCCCCCCCGGTTCGGGTACCCCCAAACGAGGGGGGGCCAGGCTGGAGGCGCTGCCCTGCGAGAGGCGGCCGGGACGCAGCCCCCCTCCGGCCCCCCCCGGGGCTGGACCACCGGCGGCGAGAAGCTCGGCGGGCAAACTTGGGACGCTGTCAACGCGGCCGTCTTGAAGGTCCAGCATGGAGACGCTCTTGCCCACCCCCAGAGCCCCCCGGCCCCCCTCGGGCTCCGTCAGGTCGGAGCTGCTGGTGCAGTAGGCGGGGGAGGAGCGGGCCAGGGGGGGGCGGCTCAGGACCAGCACCTCCTGCGGCCCCTTCTCCTGCGGCGGGGAGGGCAGGCGGGGCACCTCCATGGAGCTGGGGGGGCGGGGGGGGGGGTGCTGAGAGCGGTGTTCGTGGTGGCCCCAGCCATGTTCCTGTCCCAGCCTTGTCTCCAGCCCCACCTCCATCTCCAGCCCCAAGCCCATCTCCATCACCATCTCCAAGCCCATCTCCATCACCAGCCCACCTCCATCTCCAGCCCCAAGCCCATCTCCATCACCAGCCCACCTCCATCTCCAAGCCCCAAGCCCATCTCCATCACCAGCCCACCTCCATCTCCAAGCCCACCTCCATCACCAGCCCATCTCCATCTCCAGCCCCAAGCCCATCTCCATCACCAGCCCACCTCCATCTCTGGCCCCAAGCCCATCTCCATCACCAGCCCACCTCCATCTCCAGCCCCAAGCCCATCTCCATCACCAGCCCACCTCCATCTCTGGCCCCAAGCCCACCTCCATCACCAGCCCACCTCCATCTCCATCTCCAAGCCCATCTCCATCACCAGCCCATCTCCATCTCCAGCCCCAAGCCCACCTCCATCACCAGCCCATCTCCATCTCCAAGCCCATATCCATCACCAGCCCATCTCCATCTCCAGCCCCAAGCCCATCTCCATCACCAGCCCATCTCCATCTCCAGCCCCAAGCCCATCTCCATCACCAGCCCATCTCCAGCCCCAAGCCCATCTCCATCACCAGCCCACCTCCATCTCCAGCCCCAAGCCCACCTCCATCACCAGCCCACCTCCATCTCCAGCCCCAAGCCCATCTCCATCACCAGCCCACCTCCATCTCCAGCCCCAAGCCCATCTCCATCACCAGCCCATCTCCATCTCCAAGCCCACCTCCATCACCAGCCCACCTCCATCTCCAAGCCCATCTCCATCACCAGCCCACCTCCATCTCCAGCCCCAAGCCCACCTCCATCACCAGCCCACCTCCATCTCCAGCCCCAAGCCCATCTCCATCACCAGCCCATCTCCAGCCCCAAGCCCATCTCCATCACCAGCCCATCTCCATCACCAGCCCACCTCCATCTCCATCTCCAAGCCCACCTCCATCACCAGCCCATCTCCATCTCCAAGCCCACCTCCATCACCAGCCCACCTCCATCTCCAGCCCCAAGCCCACCTCCATCACCAGCCCACCTCCATCTCCAGCCCCAAGCCCATCTCCATCACCAGCCCATCTCCAGCCCCAAGCCCATCTCCATCACCAGCCCATCTCCATCTCCAAGCCCATCTCCATCACCAGCCCACCTCCATCTCCATCTCCAAGCCCACCTCCATCACCAGCCCACCTCCATCTCCAGCCCCAAGCCCATCTCCATCTCCAGCCCCAAGCCCATCTCCATCACCAGCCCATCTCCATCTCCAGCCCCAAGCCCATCTCCATCACCAGCCCACCTCCATCTCCAGCCCCAAGCCCATCTCCATCACCAGCCCACCTCCATCTCCAGCCCCAAGCCCATCTCCATCACCAGCCCACCTCCATCTCCAGCCCCAAGCCCATCTCCATCACCAGCCCATCTCCATCTCCAGCCCCAAGCCCACCTCCATCACCAGCCCACCTCCATCTCCAGCCCCAAGCCCATCTCCATCACCAGCCCACCTCCATCTCCAGCCCCAAGCCCATCTCCATCACCAGCCCACCTCCATCTCCAGCCCCAAGCCCACCTCCATCACCAGCCCACCTCCATCTCCAAGCCCATCTCCATCACCAGCCCACCTCCATCTCCAGCCCCAAGCCCATCTCCATCACCAGCCCACCTCCATCTCCAAGCCCCAAGCCCATCTCCATCACCAGCCCACCTCCATCTCCAAGCCCACCTCCATCACCAGCCCATCTCCATCTCCAGCACCAAGCACATCTCCATCACCAGCCCACCTCCATCTCCAGCCCCAAGCCCATCTCCATCACCAGCCCATCTCCATCTCCAGCCCCAAGCCCATCTCCATCACCAGCCCACCTCCATCTCCAAGCCCATCTCCATCACCAGCCCATCTCCATCTCCAAGCCCATCTCCATCACCAGCCCACCTCCATCTCCAAGCCCATCTCCATCACCAGCCCACCTCCATCTCCAAGCCCACCTCCATCACCAGCCCATCTCCATCTCCAAGCCCCAAGCCCATCTCCATCACCAGCCCACCTCCATCTCCAAGCCCACCTCCATCACCAGCCCATCTCCATCTCCAGCCCCAAGCCCATCTCCATCACCAGCCCACCTCCATCTCTGGCCCCAAGCCCATCTCCATCACCAGCCCACCTCCATCTCTGGCCCCAAGCCCACCTCCATCACCAGCCCACCTCCATCTCTGGCCCCAAGCCCACCTCCATCACCAGCCCACCTCCATCTCCAGCCCCAAGCCCATCTCCATCACCAGCCCACCTCCATCTCCAGCCCCAAGCCCATCTCCATCACCAGCCCATCTCCATCTCCAGCCCCAAGCCCATCTCCATCACCAGCCCATCTCCATCTCCAGCCCCAAGCCCATCTCCATCACCAGCCCATCTCCAGCCCCAAGCCCATCTCCATCACCAGCCCACCTCCATCTCCAGCCCCAAGCCCACCTCCATCACCAGCCCACCTCCATCTCCAGCCCCAAGCCCATCTCCATCACCAGCCCACCTCCATCTCCAGCCCCAAGCCCACCTCCATCACCAGCCCATCTCCATCTCCAAGCCCATCTCCATCACCAGCCCACCTCCATCTCCAGCCCCAAGCCCATCTCCATCACCAGCCCATCTCCATCTCCAAGCCCACCTCCATCACCAGCCCACCTCCATCTCCAAGCCCATCTCCATCACCAGCCCACCTCCATCTCCAGCCCCAAGCCCACCTCCATCACCAGCCCACCTCCATCTCCAGCCCCAAGCCCACCTCCATCACCAGCCCACCTCCATCTCCAGCCCCAAGCCCATCTCCATCACCAGCCCACCTCCATCTCCAAGCCCATCTCCATCACCAGCCCACCTCCATCTCCATCTCCAAGCCCACCTCCATCACCAGCCCATCTCCATCTCCAAGCCCACCTCCATCACCAGCCCACCTCCATCTCCAGCCCCAAGCCCATCTCCATCTCCAGCCCCAAGCCCATCTCCATCACCAGCCCACCTCCATCTCCAGCCCCAAGCCCATCTCCATCACCAGCCCACCTCCATCTCCAGCCCCAAGCCCATCTCCATCACCAGCCCATCTCCATCTCCAGCCCCAAGCCCACCTCCATCACCAGCCCACCTCCATCTCCAGCCCCAAGCCCATCTCCATCACCAGCCCACCTCCATCTCCAGCCCCAAGCCCATCTCCATCACCAGCCCACCTCCATCTCCAGCCCCAAGCCCACCTCCATCACCAGACCACCTCCATCTCCAGCCCCAAGCCCATCTCCATCACCAGCCCATCTCCATCTCCAGCCCCAAGCCCATCTCCATCACCAGCCCACCTCCATCTCCAAGCCCATCTCCATCACCAGCCCACCTCCATCTCCAGCCCCAAGCCCATCTCCATCACCAGCCCATCTCCAGCCCCAAGCCCATCTCCATCACCAGCCCATCTCCATCTCCAAGCCCATCTCCATCACCAGCCCACCTCCATCTCCAAGCCCATCTCCATCACCAAGCCCACCTCCATCTCCAGCCCCAAGCCCATCTCCATCACCAGCCCACCTCCATCTCCAGCCCCAAGCCCACCTCCATCACCAGCCCATCTCCATCTCCAAGCCCATCTCCATCTCCAGCCCCAAGCCCATCTCCATCACCAGCCCATCTCCATCTCCAGCCCCAAGCCCACCTCCATCACCAGCCCATCTCCATCTCCAAGCCCATCTCCATCACCAGCCCACCTCCATCTCCAGCCCCAAGCCCACCTCCATCACCAGCCCATCTCCAGCCCCAAGCCCACCTCCATCACCAGCCCACCTCCATCTCCAGCCCCAAGCCCATCTCCATCACCAGCCCATCTCCAGCCCCAAGCCCATCTCCATCACCAGCCCACCTCCATCTCCAGCCCCAAGCCCACCTCCATCACCAGCCCATCTCCAGCCCCAAGCCCACCTCCATCACCAGCCCACCTCCATCTCCAGCCCCAAGCCCATCTCCATCACCAGCCCATCTCCAGCCCCAAGCCCATCTCCATCACCAGCCCACCTCCATCTCTGGCCCCAAGCCCATCTCCATCACCAGCCCACCTCCATCTCCAGCCCCAAGCCCATCTCCATCACCAGCCCACCTCCATCTCCAGCCCCAAGCCCATCTCCATCACCAGCCCATCTCCATCTCCAGCCCCAAGCCCATCTCCATCACCAGCCCATCTCCAGCCCCAAGCCCATCTCCATCACCAGCCCACCTCCATCTCCAGCCCCAAGCCCACCTCCATCACCAGCCCACCTCCATCTCCAGCCCCAAGCCTATCTCCATCACCAGCCCACCTCCATCTCCAGCCCCAAGCCCATCTCCATCACCAGCCCACCTCCATCTCCAGCCCCAAGCCCATCTCCATCACCAGCCCATCTCCAGCCCCAAGCCCATCTCCATCACCAGCCCATCTCCATCTCCAAGCCCATCTCCATCACCAGCCCACCTCCATCTCCATCTCCAAGCCCACCTCCATCACCAGCCCATCTCCATCTCCAAGCCCACCTCCATCACCAGCCCACCTCCATCTCCAGCCCCAAGCCCATCTCCATCTCCAGCCCCAAGCCCATCTCCATCACCAGCCCACCTCCATCTCCAGCCCCAAGTCCATCTCCATCACCAGCCCACCTCCATCTCCAAGCCCACCTCCATCACCAGCCCACCTCCATCTCCAGCCCCAAGCCCATCTCCATCACCAGCCCACCTCCATCTCCAAGCCCCAAGCCCATCTCCATCACCAGCCCACCTCCATCTCCAAGCCCACCTCCATCACCAGCCCATCTCCATCTCCAGCCCCAAGCCCATCTCCATCACCAGCCCACCTCCATCTCTGGCCCCAAGCCCATCTCCATCACCAGCCCACCTCCATCTCCAGCCCCAAGCCCATCTCCATCACCAGCCCACCTCCATCTCTGGCCCCAAGCCCACCTCCATCACCAGCCCACCTCCATCTCCATCTCCAAGCCCATCTCCATCACCAGCCCATCTCCATCTCCAGCCCCAAGCCCATCTCCATCACCAGCCCACCTCCATCTCCAGCCCCAAGCCCATCTCCATCACCAGCCCATCTCCATCTCCAGCCCCAAGCCCATCTCCATCACCAGCCCATCTCCATCTCCAGCCCCAAGCCCATCTCCATCACCAGCCCATCTCCAGCCCCAAGCCCATCTCCATCACCAGCCCACCTCCATCTCCAGCCCCAAGCCCACCTCCATCACCAGCCCACCTCCATCTCCAGCCCCAAGCCCATCTCCATCACCAGCCCACCTCCATCTCCAGCCCCAAGCCCATCTCCATCACCAGCCCATCTCCATCTCCAAGCCCACCTCCATCACCAGCCCACCTCCATCTCCAAGCCCATCTCCATCACCAGCCCACCTCCATCTCCAGCCCCAAGCCCACCTCCATCACCAGCCCACCTCCATCTCCAGCCCCAAGCCCACCTCCATCACCAGCCCACCTCCATCTCCAGCCCCAAGCCCATCTCCATCACCAGCCCACCTCCATCTCCAAGCCCATCTCCATCACCAGCCCACCTCCATCTCCATCTCCAAGCCCACCTCCATCACCAGCCCATCTCCATCTCCAAGCCCACCTCCATCACCAGCCCACCTCCATCTCCAGCCCCAAGCCCATCTCCATCACCAGCCCACCTCCATCTCCAGCCCCAAGCCCATCTCCATCACCAGCCCACCTCCATCTCCAGCCCCAAGCCCATCTCCATCACCAGCCCATCTCCATCTCCAGCCCCAAGCCCACCTCCATCACCAGCCCACCTCCATCTCCAGCCCCAAGCCCATCTCCATCACCAGCCCACCTCCATCTCCAGCCCCAAGCCCATCTCCATCACCAGCCCACCTCCATCTCCAGCCCCAAGCCCATCTCCATCACCAGCCCACCTCCATCTCCAGCCCCAAGCCCATCTCCATCACCAGCCCATCTCCATCTCCAGCCCCAAGCCCATCTCCATCACCAGCCCACCTCCATCTCCAAGCCCATCTCCATCACCAGCCCACCTCCATCTCCAGCCCCAAGCCCATCTCCATCACCAGCCCACCTCCATCTCCAGCCCCAAGCCCACCTCCATCACCAGCCCACCTCCATCTCCAAGCCCATCTCCATCACCAGCCCATCTCCAGCCCCAAGCCCACCTCCATCACCAGCCCATCTCCATCTCCAAGCCCATCTCCATCACCAGCCCACCTCCATCTCCAGCCCCAAGCCCACCTCCATCACCAGCCCATCTCCAGCCCCAAGCCCACCTCCATCACCAGCCCACCTCCATCTCCAGCCCCAAGCCCATCTCCATCACCAGCCCACCTCCATCTCCAGCCCCAAGCCCATCTCCATCACCAGCCCACCTCCATCACCAGCCCACCTCCATCTCCAAGCCCATCTCCATCACCAGCCCACCTCCATCTCCAGCCCCAAGCCCATCTCCATCACCAGCCCACCTCCATCTCCAAGCCCCAAGCCCATCTCCATCACCAGCCCACCTCCATCTCCAAGCCCACCTCCATCACCAGCCCATCTCCATCTCCAGCCCCAAGCACATCTCCATCACCAGCCCACCTCCATCTCTGGCCCCAAGCCCACCTCCATCACCAGCCCACCTCCATCTCCATCTCCAAGCCCATCTCCATCACCAGCCCATCTCCATCTCCAGCCCCAAGCCCACCTCCATCACCAGCCCACCTCCATCTCCAAGCGCATCTCCATCACCAGCCCACCTCCATCTCCAGCCCCAAGCCCATCTCCATCACCAGCCCATCTCCAGCCCCAAGCCCATCTCCATCACCAGCCCATCTCCATCTCCAAGCCCATCTCCATCACCAGCCCACCTCCATCTCCATCTCCAAGCCCACCTCCATCACCAGCCCACCTCCATCTCCAAGCCCACCTCCATCACCAGCCCATCTCCATCTCCAGCCCCAAGCCCATCTCCATCACCAGCCCACCTCCATCTCCAAGCCCCAAGCCCATCTCCATCACCAGCCCACCTCCATCTCCAAGCCCACCTCCATCACCAGCCCATCTCCATCTCCAGCCCCAAGCACATCTCCATCACCAGCCCACCTCCATCTCTGGCCCCAAGCCCATCTCCATCACCAGCCCACCTCCATCTCCAAGCCCCAAGCCCATCTCCATCACCAGCCCACCTCCATCTCTGGCCCCAAGCCCATCTCCATCACCAGCCCATCTCCATCTCCAGCCCCAAGCCCATCTCCATCACCAGCCCACCTCCATCTCCGGCCCCAAGCCCATCTCCATCACCAGCCCACCTCCATCTCCAGCCCCAAGCCCATCTCCATCACCAGCCCACCTCCATCTCTGGCCCCAAGCCCACCTCCATCACCAGCCCACCTCCATCTCCATCTCCAAGCCCATCTCCATCTCCAGCCCATCTCCATCTCCAGCCCCAAGCCCATCTCCATCACCAGCCCACCTCCATCTCCAGCCCCAAGCCCATCTCCATCACCAGCCCATCTCCATCTCCAGCCCCAAGCCCATCTCCATCACCAGCCCATCTCCATCTCCAGCCCCAAGCCCATCTCCATCACCAGCCCATCTCCAGCCCCAAGCCCATCTCCATCACCAGCCCACCTCCATCTCCAGCCCCAAGCCCACCTCCATCACCAGCCCACCTCCATCTCCAGCCCCAAGCCCATCTCCATCACCAGCCCACCTCCAGCCCCAAGCCCATCTCCATCACCAGCCCATCTCCATCTCCAAGCCCACCTCCATCACCAGCCCACCTCCATCTCCAAGCCCATCTCCATCACCAGCCCACCTCCATCTCCAGCCCCAAGCCCACCTCCATCACCAGCCCACCTCCATCTCCAGCCCCAAGCCCACCTCCATCACCAGCCCACCTCCATCTCCAGCCCCAAGCCCATCTCCATCACCAGCCCACCTCCATCTCCAAGCCCATCTCCATCACCAGCCCACCTCCATCTCCATCTCCAAGCCCACCTCCATCACCAGCCCATCTCCATCTCCAAGCCCACCTCCATCACCAGCCCACCTCCATCTCCAGCCCCAAGCCCATCTCCATCTCCAGCCCCAAGCCCATCTCCATCACCAGCCCACCTCCATCTCCAGCCCCAAGCCCATCTCCATCACCAGCCCACCTCCATCTCCAGCCCCAAGCCCACCTCCATCACCAGACCACCTCCATCTCCAGCCCCAAGCCCATCTCCATCACCAGCCCATCTCCATCTCCAGCCCCAAGCCCATCTCCATCACCAGCCCACCTCCATCTCCAAGCCCATCTCCATCACCAGCCCACCTCCATCTCCAGCCCCAAGCCCATCTCCATCACCAGCCCACCTCCATCTCCAGCCCCAAGCCCACCTCCATCACCAGCCCACCTCCATCTCCAAGCCCATCTCCATCACCAGCCCATCTCCAGCCCCAAGCCCACCTCCATCACCAGCCCATCTCCATCTCCAAGCCCATCTCCATCACCAGCCCACCTCCATCTCCAGCCCCAAGCCCACCTCCATCACCAGCCCATCTCCAGCCCCAAGCCCACCTCCATCACCAGCCCACCTCCATCTCCAGCCCCAAGCCCATCTCCATCACCAGCCCACCTCCAGCCCCAAGCCCATCTCCATCACCAGCCCATCTCCATCTCCAAGCCCACCTCCATCACCAGCCCACCTCCATCTCCAAGCCCATCTCCATCACCAGCCCACCTCCATCTCCAGCCCCAAGCCCATCTCCATCACCAGCCCACCTCCATCTCCAAGCCCCAAGTCCATCTCCATCACCAGCCCACCTCCATCTCCAAGCCCACCTCCATCACCAGCCCATCTCCATCTCCAGCCCCAAGCACATCTCCATCACCAGCCCACCTCCATCTCCAGCCCCAAGCCCACCTCCATCACCAGCCCACCTCCATCTCCATCTCCAAGCCCATCTCCATCACCAGCCCATCTCCATCTCCAGCCCCAAGCCCATCTCCATCACCAGCCCACCTCCATCTCCAGCCCCAAGCCCATCTCCATCACCAGCCCATCTCCATCTCCAGCCCCAAGCCCATCTCCATCACCAGCCCATCTCCATCTCCAGCCCCAAGCCCATCTCCATCACCAGCCCATCTCCAGCCCCAAGCCCATCTCCATCACCAGCCCACCTCCATCTCCAGCCCCAAGCCCACCTCCATCACCAGCCCACCTCCATCTCCAGCCCCAAGCCCATCTCCATCACCAGCCCACCTCCATCTCCAGCCCCAAGCCCACCTCCATCACCAGCCCATCTCCATCTCCAAGCCCACCTCCATCACCAGCCCACCTCCATCTCCAAGCGCATCTCCATCACCAGCCCACCTCCATCTCCAGCCCCAAGCCCATCTCCATCACCAGCCCATCTCCAGCCCCAAGCCCATCTCCATCACCAGCCCATCTCCATCTCCAGCCCCAAGCACATCTCCATCACCAGCCCATCTCCATCTCCAAGCCCATCTCCATCACCAGCCCACCTCCATCTCCATCTCCAAGCCCACCTCCATCACCAGCCCATCTCCATCTCCAAGCCCACCTCCATCACCAGCCCACCTCCATCTCCAGCCCCAAGCCCACCTCCATCACCAGCCCACCTCCATCTCCAGCCCCAAGCCCATCTCCATCACCAGCCCACCTCCATCTCCATCTCCAAGCCCACCTCCATCACCAGCCCATCTCCATCTCCAAGCCCACCTCCATCACCAGCCCACCTCCATCTCCAGCCCCAAGCCCATCTCCATCTCCAGCCCCAAGCCCATCTCCATCACCAGCCCACCTCCATCTCCAGCCCCAAGCCCATCTCCACCACCAGCCCACCTCCATCTCCAGCCCCAAGCCCATCTCCATCACCAGCCCACCTCCATCTCCAGCCCCAAGCCCATCTCCACCACCAGCCCACCTCCATCTCCAGCCCCAAGCCCACCTCCATCACCAGCCCACCTCCATCTCCAGCCCCAAGCCCATCTCCATCACCAGCCCACCTCCATCTCCAAGCCCATCTCCATCACCAGCCCATCTCCAGCCCCAAGCCCACCTCCATCACCAGCCCATCTCCATCTCCAAGCCCATCTCCATCACCAGCCCACCTCCATCTCCAGCCCCAAGCCCACCTCCATCACCAGCCCATCTCCAGCCCCAAGCCCACCTCCATCACCAGCCCACCTCCATCTCCAGCCCCAAGCCCATCTCCATCACCAGCCCACCTCCATCTCCAGCCCCAAGCCCATCTCCATCACCAGCCCACCTCCATCTCCAGCCCCAAGCCCACCTCCATCACCAGCCCACCTCCATCTCCAAGCCCATCTCCATCACCAGCCCATCTCCAGCCCCAAGCCCACCTCCATCACCAGCCCACCTCCATCTCCAAGCCCATCTCCATCACCAGCCCACCTCCATCTCCAGCCCCAAGCCCATCTCCATCTCCAGCCCCAAGCCCATCTCCATCACCAGCCCATCTCCATCTCCAAGCCCATCTCCATCACCAGCCCACCTCCATCTCCAAGCCCATCTCCATCACCAGCCCACCTCCATCTCTAGCCCCAAGCCCATCTCCATCACCAGCCCACCTCCATCTCTAGCCCCAAGCCCATCTCCATCACCAGCCCACCTCCATCTCCAGCCCCAAGCCCATCTCCATCACCAGCCCGCCTCCATCTCCAGCCCCAAGCCCATCTCCACCACCAGCCCACCTCCATCTCCAGCCCCAAGCCCATCTCCATCACCAGCCCACCTCCATCACCAGCCCACCTCCATCTCCAAGCCCATCTCCATCACCAGCCCACCTCTATCTCCAGCCCCAAGCCCATCTCCATCTCCAGCCCCAAGCCCATCTCCATCACCAGCCCACCTCCAGCCCCAAGCCCACCTCCATCTCCAAGCCCATCTCCATCACCAGCCCATCTCCATCTCCAGCCCCAAGCCCACCTCCATCACCAGCCCACCTCCAGCCCCAAGCCCATCTCCATCACCAGCCCACCTCCATCTCCAAGCCCATCTCCATCACCAGCCCATCTCCATCTCCAGCCCCAAGCCCATCTCCATCACCAGCCCACCTCCAGCCCCAAGCCCACCTCCATCACCAGCCCACCTCCATCTCCAAGCCCATCTCCATCACCAGCCCATCTCCATCTCCAGCCCCAAGCCCATCTCCATCGCCAGCCCACCTCCATCTCCAGCCCCAAGCCCATCTCCATCACCAGCCCACCTCCATCTCCAGCCCCAAGCCCACCTCCATCACCAGCCCACCTCCATCTCCAAGCCCATCTCCATCACCAGCCCACCTCCATCTCCAGCCCCAAGCCCATCTCCATAACCACCTCAACTCCATCTCCAGTCCCAAGCCCATCATCATCATCCCATCGTGATCCCACCTCCATCTCCAGCCCCAAGCCCATCTCCATCATCATCCCATCGTGATCCCACCTCCATCTCCATCCCATTCCATCCCAGTCCCATCTCCATTCCTATCCCCATCCTCAACCCCATCCCATCTCCATCCCATCCCATCCTCACCCCCAACCCCATCCCATCCTCATCTCCATCTCCATCGTCTCCATCCCCACTTCCATCCCCATCCCAATCTCATCTCTGTCCCCACCTCATCACCATCTTCACCTCATTGTTGTCCCCATCCCTATCCCACCACCATCCCCACCCCTCATTGTCCCCACCCCATCCCCATCCCCATCACCCACCTGTTGAGGCCCCGCACCATGTAGGACTGGAGGTCAACAGAGCTGCAGGGGCAGAGAGGGGTGACCACGGGGACCCGCGGTGGTGGGAAGCCACCCCAGGTGAGACTGAGGGCCATCAGGGTGACACGTGGGGACACCACGGGGACAGGGGGGGACACAGCAGGGGGGACACAGGGTGGGATGAGGAGCTATCACAAGGATGTGGAGATGCCATGAGGATGTGGAGGTACCGTGGGGATGGGGGGGGGCGTCACGGGGGGGGGGACAGCGGGGTGGTTCCTGGGGGTCCTCACCTGTTGAGGTCACGGACGAGGTAGGGCTGGAGGTCAGCCGAGGGTCCCCGCAGCACCAGCCCCTTGGGGGGCAGCCGCTCCCCCTGGCTCGGCTGCCGCTGCAGGTGGGGGTTGCGCAGGGCCACGCTGATGTCCGTCAGCAGCCGGGGCAGTGGGCCCAGCTTCAGCAGGGCCTCCTGGGGGGGGGTGGGGGGGTGGTGGGGCAGGTCAGCCACGTGTCCCCACCCCACGCCCTGGCACCCCAGTAACCTCCCATGGTGGGACACAGTGGGGCTGGGACCCCATGACCTCCCCTGTGAGGGGCACAGGTAGGTGGGACCCCAATGAGCTCCTGTGGTGGGACATGGGTGGATGGGACTCCAGTGACCACCCTTGGGGTGACCCAGTGGTGGCTTCCCAATGACCTCCCATGGTGGGACACAGTGGGGCTGGGACCCCAGTGACCTCCCATGGTGGGACATGGGTGGATGGGACCCCACTGAGCTCCTGTGGTGGGACAGGGGTGGATGGGACTCCAGTGACCACCCTTGGGGTGACCCAGTGGTGGCTTCCCAATGACCTCCCGTGGTGGGACACAGTGGGGCTGGGACCCCAGTGACCTCCCATGGTGGGACATGGGTGGATGGGACGCCACTGAGCTCCTGTGGTGGGACATGGGTGGATGGGACTCCAGTGACCACCCTTGGGGTGACCCAGTGGTGGCTTCCCAATGACCTCCCATGGTGGGACACAGTGGGGCTGGGACCCCATGACCTCCCCTGTGAGGGGCACAGGTAGGTGGGACCCCAATGAGCTCCTGTGGTGGGACATGGGTGGATGGGACCCCAATGGCCACACCTGGGGGGCACCCAGTGACCCAGTGGTGGCTTCCCAATGACCTCCCATGGTGGGACACAGTGGGGCTGGGACCCCAGTGACCTCCCATGGTGGGACATGGGTGGATGGGACCCCAGTGACCTCCTTTTGGGGAACAGGGGTGCATAGGACCCCAAAATGCCCCTCCAGGGCCACCCAGATGTCCAGGGTCCCAAAACTAGGGAGAACCTAGGTGTCCAGGCCCCTGCCCATCACCCAGGAGAAGACCCAGGTGACCCTCCACCACGGGGGTCCCAGGTGATGGGGGTACCTTGCTGAGCTGGGACATGACCTCCCAGAGGAGGGCGTGCAGGGTGGAGAGCTCGCGGCCCAGGTCGATGTAGCCCTCGAAGCTGGTGCTGTTGGTGAGGGTGTCCAGGTTGGAGATCTCGTAGAGGAACTGCTGCATGCTGGTCCACTCCAGCTCCAGGAACTCGTTCATGAAGGCCATGTACTCCTCCTTGCTGCCAAACCTGTGGGCAGGAGCTCAGCAGGGTCTGCTCTGGCCCCTTCGATGGTTGTTGTCCCCCCCACCAGCCTTGCCCACCACCCTCCATCCTTTCTGTCCCTCCAGCTTCCAGGCATCCCTTCATAAAGCCACGTCTGGCCTTCACCCGGCCCTGCTCTCCATTTGTTCTCCATCCAGCTATCTACCAACCAACTCATCCACCCATCTTCCTTCCTTCTATCCATCCATCTTCCATCCACCCATGAATCCATCCATCATCCACCTAGCCATCTGCTGCTCCCTCCATCCACCACCTTACCCACTCAACTCGCTCATTTTCCACCCATCATCCATCAACGCATCCACCTTCTGATCATCTGTTTGTCTTCTCTGCTCACCCACCCGTAAACTCATCCGTTCGTCTACCAACTCATCCATCCATTTCCTATTCTTCCTCCTCTGTCCACCCATCAGTTCATCCCTCCATCTTCTGCCTATCCGTCCACTCATCCAACCATCTTCTGCCCATCATCCATCAACTCATCTGTCCATGATCTATCAACTCCCCCAGCCATCTCATCTCCACCTGTCCATTTTCCAACTCATCCATCTCTCAAGTCATCCACCCACCTTCCACCCACCATCCATCATCTCATCCATCCACCTTCCATCCATCATCTCATCCATCCACCTTCCATCCATCATCTCATCCATCCACCTTCCATCCATCATCTCATCCATCTACCTTCAGTCCATCTGTCCATCAAACCATCCATCCATCTTCTGTCCATCTGTCCATCTTCGGTCCATCCATCCATTCACTCTCCATCCACCCATGAACGCACCCATAGACCTACGGATCCACCTTCCCTCCACCATCCCTCCATCCTCCTCCCTGCCCACCTGCGTCCCCCACCACCCTCCTCCCATCCCTCCCTCCACCTGAGCACCGTCACCCCCTCCCCCAACCTTCTCCCCTCCACGCTGGGCGCTCACTTGGTGAAGTTGGCCAGGTTCTGGATGACCTTGGCGATGAGGGTGAGGGTACGGGCGGTCTGCTCGTCAGGGTACTCCTGCATGAGGCCGAAGAGGCTGGGGGACATCACGGCAGGGCAGAGGAACCGCAGGAAGAGCGAGGCGCTGATCAACCGGTCGGCGATGTCCTCGCGACCCCGCTCGGCGCATCGCAGCCGCCACGAGGCGAAGACCTCCTTCAGCTCCCGTGGGAACACGCTGGGGGGTGGTGGGACACACACAAGACAGTCAGGGACCTGTGGTGGGGACATGTGGGGGGATGTCCCCAGCCCCAAGGACTCACCAGTGCGAGTTGACCACCTTGCAGAGGGCGAGCTCGCAGCACATGCGGAGGTTGGCCTGGTGGTCGGCCAAGGTGGAGGCCGAGCACTTCATGGGGTCGACCTCGCAGTTCTCCTCCGACTCGTACAGCGCCCGGATGAACTCGCCTGGGTGAGGACGGGGACGTCAGAGGGGACCGGGGATCCCCCACCACTGTCCCACAGCCAAGTCAACCCAACGGGGACATGGCCGTGAGAAGGGAACCACCCAACCATCTCATCCTCAGGCCACTGAAGACCTGGAAGTGGACGGGGGTTGGGGACCACCCAACTGTCCCACAGCCAGACCACCTCAATGGAGACATGGCCATGAGAAGGGACCACCCAACCATCCCCTGGTCATGCCAACAGGGACATGATCAGAAGAAAGGACCACCCAACCATTGCATGACCATAACCATGGGCCCACAGCCATGAGAAGAGACCACCTAACTGTCCTAAGGCCACAGGAAGGGACCACCCAACATCACATGGCCATACCCATGAGGATCTGGCTATGGGCAAGGACTGGGGACCACCCAACTGCACCCTAATGGGGACATGACCATGAGAAGGGACCACCCAACCACCCCATGGCCATGCCCATGAGGATCTGGCTATGGGCAGGGACTGGGGACCACCCAACTGCACCCTAATGGGGACATGACCATGAGAAGGGACCACCCAACCACCCCATGGCCATGCCCATGAGGATCTGGCTATGGGCAGGGACTGGGGACCACCCAACTGCACCCTAATGGGGACATGACCATGAGAAGGGACCACCCAACCACCCCATGGCCATGCCAAAGGGGACATGACCACATGTGGGGACCACCCACCATCCTACAACCATACTGATGGGGTCCTGGCCATGACAGGGACCCCTGGCCATGACGGGGACCCCCCAGTTCTGGTGGAGCTTACCAATGGCATCCTTGAGGTATTTCTGGCCGATGAGTTTCAGGTACTCCTCTATGGCTTTCGTGGCGAGGGTGTTTTCCCGGAAGATCAGGTGCTCCCGGTCCATGAAGCGATCCACCTCCGTCATGGCCATGTCCGACAGGAAGTCCTGTCCACGGCCGTCAGGGCAGCCCAGCGCCCGCCTGCAGCCCAGCCAGGCTGGCCCAGCCCACCCTCCATGCCTCCGAGTGTCCTGCTTCCATCTTCTGTCCATCCGTCCATCCATCCATCCATCCATCCATCCATCCATCCACCCATCCACCCATCCATCCATCCACCCATCCATCCATCCACCCATCCATCCATCCATCCACCCATCCACCCATCCATCCATCCACCCATCCATCCCTCCATCCATCCATCCACCCATCCACCCATCCACCCATCCATCCATCCATCCATCCACCCATCCATCCATCCATCCATCCATCCATCCATCCATCCATCCATCCTCTCTGTTCTCCA
Organism: Falco punctatus; assembly: GCF_963210335.1. Lineage (NCBI taxonomy): Eukaryota > Metazoa > Chordata > Aves > Falconiformes > Falconidae > Falco > Falco punctatus. Next base: position 12,697 of record NW_027660228.1, on the reverse strand, counting down.
TCCATCCATCTTGCTTCCACACATCCATCCTTCATCCATTCTCCATCCATCCATCCATTCTCTCTCCCTCCCTCCACCACCCATCCTTCATCCATCCATCCATTCATCCATCTTCCATCCATCCATCCATCCATCTTCCATCTATCCATCTTCCATCCATCTTTATCCATCCATCCTCTATCCATCTTCCATCCATCCATCTTCCAGCTATCCATCCTTCATCCATTATCCATTGATCCATCCATTCTCCCTCCCTCCACCACCCATCCTTCTTCCCTCCATCCTCCATCCTGCATCCATCCATCCATCCATCCATCTTCCATCATCCATCCATCCATCCATCCATCTTCCATCATCCATCCATCCTCTACCCAACCATCCTCTCTCCATTCTCCATCTATCCATCCATCCATCCATCCATCCATCCATCCTTCATCCATTATCCATCCATCCATTCTCCCTCTCTTCACCACCCATCCTTCATCCCTCCATCCTCCATCCATCCATCCATCCATCCATCCATCCATCCATCCATTATCCATCCATCCTTCATCCATTATCCATCCATCCATTCTCCCTCTCTTCACCACCCATCCTTCATCCCTCCATCCTCCATCCATCCATCCATCCATCCATCCATCCCATCCATCCTCTCTTCGTTCTCCATCCATCCATCTTCCATCCATCCATCCTTCATCCATCCTCCATCCATCCATCCATCCATCCATTCTCCCTCCCTTACCACCCATCCTTCATCCCTTCATCCTCCATCCTCCATCCATCCATTCATCCCTCCATCCCATCCATCCTCTCTCCGTTCTCCATCCATCCATCTTGCATCCATCCATCCATCCATTCCATCCATCTTGCATCCATCCATCCATCCATCCATCCATCCAACCATTCATCCATCCTTCATCCATTATCCATCCATCCATCCATCCATCCATCCATCCATTCTCTCTCTCTTCACCACCCATCCTTCATCCCTTCATCCTCCATCCTCCATCCATCCATCCATCCTCTACCCATCCATCCTCTCTCCATTCTCCACCCATCCATCCAACCATCCATCCATCCATCCATCCACCATCCATCCATCCATCCATCCATCCATCTCCATCCATTATCCTCCTTCCATTCCTCCCTCAACCCACCCTCCACCCCTCCATCCCTCCATCCTCAATCCTCCACCCCTCCCCACCCCCCAGCCCCCCCCCACCTTAGCCTTGCCGGTGCTCTGCAAGATGTGCACCAACGCGCAGGCCACCTCCTCCTTGCTCTTGACGCTGAGCACGGGCTCCAGGACGGCGCAAAGCATCCGGTAATTATTGGTGACGTACTCGGCGAACTCCTTGTAGAGCTCCATGGGGAGGATGCTCATGGTCTGGAAGCGACTCTTGACGCGGAGCGCCGGACAACCCGCCTTGCTCTTGCTGCCGCTGGGTTGACTGAGCGGGTACCACTGCTCGGCGAAGTGCCGCCCGGTGACGCTGGCGATGGGGATGCTCACCATCCCCACGTAGTTACTCTTGTCCTTCTTGCGTTTCTTGTCCGTGTCCTTGTAGAGGTGCAGGCGGATGGTGCGGACGGCCGGCAGGTTGTTGAACTCAAAATGTTCTCCCCAGAAGACGTTGTCGGTGCGCGCCTTGCTGGTGGTGCGGGCGTAGAGCATGTCGTCCAGGCAGAGCTCGCAGTAGTAGCGTTTCTTGGGGGGAAGGTCTCGCGCCTCGATCACCCACAGCTTCAGGACGTTGTCCACCCGCCGGCTGTTGTCCTGAGGAGGGGTGGGAGGGAGGAGGGAGGTCAGCAGGGGACGTGGGGACAGCGTGGGGTGAGGATATCTGGGAGGGGGAGAGGCCAGGGTGGTGGGACAGATCAGGGGGAGCCAGGGGTGGGGGTAGATGGGGACAGTGACTCTGGGGCAGGGGGACACCAGGGGGAAACCCCAGCTGAGAGTGGCCACCGGGACCAGTGACCCCAAGGGCCAGGGTGAGCCCTGGGGACATCACCACCAGCAACCACCTCCACTGCCACCAGTGGGCCATCTCCACCCCCACCAGATGACCACTTCGTCCCCACCAGTTGACCATCCCCACCTGTTGACCATCCCATTTCCACCCGTCAAGCATCCCATCACTACATCACTACCAGTTGACCATCTCCGGCCCTACCACCGACCATCCCCACCAGCTGACCATCTCCATAGCCACCAACTGACCATCCCCACCCATACCAGTTGACCATCAGCATCCCCACCAATTGACCATTCCCACCAGCTGACCATCCCCATCCCCACCAGTTGACCATCCCCATCCTCACCAGTAGACCGTCCCCACCCATACCAGTTGGCCACCAACATCCCCACCAGCTGACCATCTCCACCCCCACCAATTGACCATCCCCATCCATTCCAGTTCACCATCAACATCCCCATCCATTGACCATCCCCATCCATTCCAGTTGACCATCAGCATCCCCACCAGCTGACTATCCCCACCCATACCCATTGACCATCCCCACCAACTGACCATCCCCATCCATTCCAGTTGACCATCAACACCCCCTACCAGTTGACCATCCTCACCAGTAGACCATCCCCACCCCCACCAGCTGATCATCCCATCCCCACCAGTAGACCATCCCCACCCATACCCGTTGACCATCCCCACCAACTGACCATCCCCACCCCCACCACTAGACCATCCCCACCCATACCCGTTGACCATCCTCATCCCCACCAGTTGATCATCCCATCCCCACCACTAGACCATCCCCACCCGTACCCATTGACCATCCCCACCAATTGACCATCCCCATCCATTCCAGTTGACCACCAACACCCCCTACCAGTTGACCATCTTCACCAGTAGACCATCCCCACCCCCACCAGCTGATCATCCCATCCCCACCACTAGACCATCAACACCCATACCCATTGACCATCCCCACCAACTGACCATCCCCATCCATTCCAGTTGACCACCAACACCCCCTACCACTTGACCATCCTCACCAGTAGACCATCCCCACCCCCACCAACTGATCATCCCATCCCCACCACTAGACCATCCCCACCCATACCCATTGACCATCCCCACCAGTTGACCATCCCCACCCCCACCACTAGACCATCCCCACCCATACCCGTTGACCATCCTCATCCCCACCAGTTGATCATCCCATCCCCACCACTAGACCATCCCCACCCATACCCGTTGACCATCCCCACCAGTTGACTATCCCCATCCATTCCAGTTGACCATCAACACCCCCTACCAGTTGACCATCCTCACCAGTAGATCATCCCCACCCCCACCAGCTGATCATCCCATCCCCACCAGTAGACCATCCCCACCCATACCCGTTGACCATCCCCACCAACTGACCATCCCCATCCATTCCAGTTGACCACCAACACCCCCTACCACTTGACCATCCCCACCAGTTGATCATCCCATCCCCACCACTAGACCATCCCCACCCATACCCGTTGACCATCCTCATCCCCACCAGTTGACCATCCCCACCCATACCCGTTGACCACCCTCATCCCCGCCAGTTGATCATCCCATCCCCACCACTAGACCATCCCCACCCGTACCCATTGACCATCCCCACCAATTGACCATCCCCATCCATTCCAGTTGACCACCAACACCCCCTACCAGTTGACCATCCCCACCCATACCCGTTGACCATCCCCACCAACTGACCATCCCCATCCATTCCAGTTGACCACCAACACCCCCTACCACTTGACCATCCCTACCAGTTGACCACCCCCACCAGTTGACCCCACCGCCATCCCCCCCCTCACCTTGTTGGGCTTCACCGCCCTCTGCAGATTCTCGATCCACTTGTCCCTCTCAGCAGCCGAGCGGCAGGCAAAGCACTTGGTCCCCGAGGCCGTGGTCACCTAGGGATGACGCGCCACCGTCACAACCGCCCCCCCCCCCCCCCCAACCACGCCCGATGGCCAACGGGGAGGCAACGAGGAGGTCGGGCTCCTACCTCGAAGCAGAATTCCTGGCCCAGGATGCTGCTGTGGACGGCCTTGATGATGGAGTCCTCATCCAGGTTGAGCTCCAGCGCCTCGGCCGCGCTGCTGGGGCTCAGCAGCGACTCGTGGGAATGCGACTCCTTGAAGCTCTGCATCAGCCGGGCCCTGCAGGGACGGTGGGGGGGGGGATGCTCGGGGGGGGGGTTGGTGGCAAGGGGGAGGGGGCGTGGGGGGGGGGGGGGAGTTGGGGAGGTGCCCAGGGCGGTGGTGGTGGTGGTGGTGGTGGTGGTGGTGGCATGCGAGCGGGGGGTGACCGTGGCGGTGAGGGGGGTGGGGGGTACCTGGGGCATCCGCGCGGGACCTGGGGACGCGTCCGCGGCACCGGGACGGACAGAGAGAGACAGAGTCAGGGCGGGGGGGAGGGGGGGGGGACGACGACGACGGGGGGACACACACGGAGGGGGGGGGGGACACCCGGGAGCGACCCCCATCCCCCAAACCCCCAGCGTCACCTCCCCATGGGGACCCCCACCCCCCACCGAAAAGGACCCCGGGGGAGACCCTGCTCAGCACCTCCAGCCCCATGGGGAGACCAACGGGGGGCGGGAGGCATCCAGGCGCCCCCACCCCAAAAAAGGGGGACCCCGGTGCCCAGACACCCCTTGAACAGAGGGGACCCAGGCATCTGGGGACCCCCACCCCAAAAAAGGGGGACCTGTGCGTCCAGCCCCCTCAAAAAAGGGACCCAGCCACCTGGCCCCCCCCAAAATGGGGACCCAGGCACCCAGCCCCCCCACAAGAGGGGGATCCAGCCATCTCCCCCCCCCCCCCCCCCAGAACAGAGACCCAGTCACTTAGCCCCCCCAAAATGGGGATTCAGCCATCCAGCCCCCCCAAAACAGGAACCCAGCCATCTGGACCCCCCCAAAACAGAGACACAGTCATTTGGCCCCCCCAAAACGGGGACCCAGCCATCTGCCCCCCCCACAAGAGGGGGACCCACATCTGGCCCCCCCAAAACAGGTAAATGGGCATCCAGCCCCCCCAAACGGGGACCCAGCCATCCAGCCCCCCCCGAAAAAAGGGGGGCCCAGCCATCCAGCCCCCCCAAAACGGGGACCCAGCCATCCAGCCCCCCCAAATTGGGGGCTCAGCCATCCAGCCCCCCAAAACGGGGACCCAGCCATCCAGCCCCCCCAAATTGGGGGCTCAGCCATCCAGCCCCCCAAAATGGGGACCCAGCCATACAGCCCCCCCAAAACAGGTACCTAGGCATCTAACTCCCCTAAATTGGGGCCCAGCCATCCAGCCCCCCCAAAACGGGGACCCAGCCATCCAGCCCCCCCAAACTGGGGGCTCAGCCATCCAGCCCCCCAAAAGAGGGGGACCCAGCCATCCAGCCCCCCCAGATTGGGGTCCCAGCCATACAGCCCCCCCAAAACAGGTACTTGGGCATCCAGCCCCCCAAAACAGGTAAATGGGCATCCAGCCCCCCCAAATTGGGGACCCAGCCATCCAGCCCCCCCAAATTGGGGACCCAGCCATCCAGCCCCCCCAAAACGGGGACCCAGCCATCCAGCCCCCCCAAATTGGGGGCTCAGCCATCCAGCCCCCCAAAATGGGGACCCAGCCATACAGCCCCCCCAAAACAGGTACCTAGGCATCTAACTCCCCTAAATTGGGGCCCAGCCATCCAGCCCCCCCAAAACGGGGACCCAGCCATCCAGCCCCCCCAAACTGGGGGCTCAGCCATCCAGCCCCCCAAAAGAGGGGGACCCAGCCATCCAGCCCCCCCAAATTGGGGTCCCAGCCATACAGCCCCCCCAAAACAGGTAAATGGGCATCCAGCCCCCCCAAATTGGGGTCCCAGCCATACAGCCCCCCCAAAACGGGGACCCAGCCATCCAGCCCCCCCAAATTGGGGGCTCAGCCATCCAGCCCCCCAAAACGGGGACCCAGCCATCCAGCCCCCCCAAATTGGGGGCTCAGCCATCCAGCCCCCCAAAAGAGGGGGGCCCAGCCATCCAGCCCCCAAAATGGGGACCCAGCTCCAGTCCCCCCAAACTGGGGGTCCAGCCATCTGTCCCCCGCAAAACAGGTACCTGGGCATCCAGCCCCCCAAAATTCGGGGTCCAGCCATCCAGCCCCCCAAAACGGGGACCCAGCCATCCAGCCCCCCCAAATTGGGGGCTCAGCCATCCAGCCCCCCAAAAGAGGGGGACCCAGCCATCCAGCCCCCCAAATTGGGGTCCCAGCCATACAGCCCCCCCAAAACAGGTACTTGGGCATCCAGCCCCCCCAAAACGGGGACCCAGCCATCCAGCCCCCCCAAATTGGGGACCCAGACATCCAGCCCCCCCCAAACGGGGACCCAGCCATCCAGCCCCCCCAAATTGGGGGCTCAGCCATCCAGCCCCCCAAAACGGGGACCCAGCCATCCAGCCCCCCCAAATTGGGGGCTCAGCCATCCAGCCCCCCAAAACAGGTACCTGGGCATCTAACTCCCCTAAATTGGGGGCCCAGCCATCCAGCCCCCCAAAACAGGTACCTGGGCATCCAGCCCCCCAAAATTCGGGGTCCAGCCATCCGGCCCCCCACAAGAGGGGGACGCAGCCCTCCACCCCCCACCCCCCCGGCAGCTGGTGCAGGTGAGCCGCCCCCGGGTGCTATATTTAGCTCCGGGGCTACGTCAGCAGCGTCCCCATCCTCGTCCTCATCCCTGTCCCCGCGGCCACCGCTCCCGGCTGCCGTCACTGTCACTGTGTCACCGGCACCAGCGTGGCGGGGGCAGCGGGGCTAAAAATACCCTGGCGAGCAGGCACCCCCCTCCCTGGGGGGACAAGGGACACCCCCACCATCACCAGGGGACATCCCAAGGGACCCCCTCCCTCCTCAGGGCATCCCCCTGAGGCTGGGGACAAGGGACATCCCTCCAGGGGACATCCCAAGGGACCCCCTCCCTCCCCAAAGCATCCACCCGTGGCTGGGGACAAGGGACATCCCTGGGGATGGGGACCCCCTGGAGACCAGCTCCTGGTGACAAGGGACATCCCTGGGGCGAGGGACCCCCTGGAGACCAGCTCCTGGTGACAAGGGACATCCTTGGGGACAGGAGCCCTCATCCCCCTGGGGACCAGCTCCTGGTGACAAGGGACATCCCTGGGGATGTGGGACCCCCTGGGGACCAGCTCCTGGTGACAAGGGACATCCCTGGGGACGGGGGACGCCCTGGGGACCAGCTCCTGGTGACAAGGGACGTCCCTTGGCTCAAGGGAGACCCTGAGGGCAAGGGACCCTCTTGGGTGACCATCTCCCCAGGGACAAGGGACATCCAAAGGGGACACTAAGGACATGGGACACATCCCCCCCCACCCCGGGACAGGGGACCGTACCCCATCGCAGCTCCGGTGACGGTGACAATGACACTGGGCTGGGTGCCAGGCCGGATCCTGCACCCGGCTCCCACCCACTGGCTCCAGCTATAAACGGTGCTGGTGCCACCTGCCACCTGCCCGGCCACCCGGTCCCCAACGTGTCCCCAAAGCAAGGGGGGACAACATGACAGGGAGCTGCCCTGCAGGGCGGGGGGGACCTGCCCCACATGGGGACAGTGGGGACACTGGGGACCTGATCCACATGGGGACAGTGGGGACCTGTCACACATGGGGACAGTGGGGACAGTGGGGACCTGCCCCACATGGGGACAGTGGGGACCTGTCACACATGGGGACAGTGGGGACACTGGGGACCTGATCCACATGGGGACACTGGGGACCTGATCCCCTGCCACACATGGGGACAGTGGGGACCTGTCACACATGGGGACAGTGGGGACACTGGGGACCTGCCACACATGGGGACAGTGGGGACCTGTCACACATGGGGACAGTGGGGACCTGCCCCACATGGGGACAGTGGGGACACTGGGGACCTGTCACACATGGGGACACTGGGGACCTGCCCCACATGGGGACAGTGGGGACCTGTCACACATGGGGACACTGGGGACCTGCCCCACATGGGGACAGTGGGGACACTGGGGACCTGCCACACATGGGGACCACGGGGACACTGGGGACCTGTCACACATGGGGGCAGTGGGGACCTGTCACACATGGGGACACTGGGGACCTGTCACACATGGGGACAGTGGGGACCTGTCACACATGGGGGCAGTGGGGACACTGGGGACCTGATCCACATGGGGACCACGGGGACACTGGGGACCTGTCACACATGGGGGCAGTGGGGACACTGGGGACCTGTCACACATGGGGGCAGTGGGGACCTGTCACACATGGGGACACTGGGGACACTGGGGACCTGTCACACATGGGGGCAGTAGGGACACTGGGGACCTGCCACACATGGGGACAGTGGGGACCTGTCACACATGGGGACCACGGGGACACTGGGGACCTGTCACACATGGGGACAGTGGGGACCTGTCACACATGGGGACCACGGGGACACTGGGGACCTGTCACACATGGGGACAGTGGGGACCTGTCACACATGGGGACACTGGGGACGTGTCCCACATGGGGACAACGGGGACACTAAGGACCAGCCCCACATGGAGACAGTGGGGACGTGGACCACATAGGGACAGTGGGGACACTGGGGACCTGTCCCAGTGGGGATGGGGACAGTGGGGACCTGCCTCACATGGGGACAAAGGGGACACTGGGGACCTGCCCCACATGGGGACGGTGGGGGACACTGGGGACCTGCCACACATGGGGACACCAGGGACTTGTCCCACTGGGAATGGGGACAATGGGGTCTGACCCACATGGGGACACTGGGGACCTGCTCCACATGGGGACAATGGGGACACTGGGGACCTGCCCCACATGAGGACAGTGGGGACGTGTCCCACATGGGGACGTGGGGGACAGGGGGGACACTGGGGTCCTGCCCCACATGGGGGATTGTCCCTGTGTCCGGCTGGGGGACACTTGGACCGGCCACCCCCACACTCAGCCTGGGGACATTCAGGGAACGGGGACGGTCCCTGTGCCCAGCTTGGGGACAGGAGGGAGCAGGTCTGTCCCCACACCTGACCCAGTGTCACCGGGGCAGCAGGACTGTCCCTATGTCCACCCTGGTGCCACCTGGACAGGATTGTCCCCACACCTGACCCAGTGTCACTGAGGCAGCAGGACTGTCCCCATGTCCACCCTGGTGTCACCTGGCCAGGATTGTCCCCATCTCCACCCTGGTCCCACCTGGGTAGGATTGTCCCCATCTCCATCCCGGTGTCACCTGGCCAGGACTGTCCCCATCCCCACCCCGGTGCCACCTGGGCAGGATTGTCCCCATCTCCACCCCGGTGCCACCTGGGCAGGATTGTCCCCATGTCCATCCTGGTGTCACCTGGCCAGGACTGTCCCCATCTCCACCCCGGTGCCACCTGGGCAGGATTGTCCCCATCTCCACCCCGGTGCCACCTGGCCAGGACTGTCCCCATCTCCACCCTGGTGCCACCTGGGCAGGATTGTCCCCATGTCCACCCTGGTGCCACCTGGGCAGGATTGTCCCCATGTCCATCCTGGTGTCACCTGGGCAGGATTGTCCCCATCTCCACCCCGGTGCCACCTGGGCAGGATTGTCCCCATGTCCATCCTGGTGTCACCTGGCCAGGACTGTCCCCATCCCCACCCCGGTGCCACCTGGGCAGGATTGTCCCCATGTCCATCCTGGTGTCACCTGGGCAGGATTGTCCCCATCTCCACCCCGGTGCCACCTAGCTCCCCCGCCTCCCGCCCCCCCCCGCCCCCGCGCCCAGCCATCTGCCCCCACGACCACCCCCAGGGCTGTCCCTGAGGTGTCCCCCCGGGTGTCCCCGCGGTGTCCCCGCGTGTCCCCACCTGTCGTGGTCGGCGCTGCGGAAGCGGGGCAGGATCTGGCGGAAGCTGCTGGTGCGGTCGAGCTTGGGCTGGCTCTTGGTGCGCTTGATGGAGCTCTTCAGGCGGCGGCTCAGGAAGCCTTGCTGGGGTACAGGCGGCTGAGGGGGGGGCGGGGGGGCGCGGGGGGGGGCGGGGGGGCCGGGGGGAACCGGGGGGGAGGGGGGGAGGGGTGTGGTAGGATGTGACCACGGCGACGGGTAGCGTAGGACCGGGGTTACCGTGGTGATGGGGACCGTAAGGCCGGGGTCACCATCGTGGTGGGTACCATAAGGCCAGGGTTACCATGGCGACGGGTAAGCTAGGACCGGGGTTACCATGGTGATGGGGACATATGGCCAGGGTCACTATGGTGATGGGTACCATAAGACCGGGGTTACCATGGTGATGGGTACCATAAGACTGGGGTTACCATGGTGATGGGTACCATAAGACCGGGGTTACCATGGTGATGGGGACCATAAGACCGGGGTTACCATGGTGATGGGGACCATATGGCCGGGGTTACCACGGTGATGGGTAGTTAGGACCGGGGTTACCACGGTGATGGGTACCATAAGACTGGGGTTACCATGGTGATGGGTACCATAAAACCGGGGTTACCATGGCGATGGGTAATAGAGGACCAGGGTCACCATGGTGATGGGTAGTTAGGACCGGGGTTACCACGGTGATGGGTACCATAAAACCAGGGTTACCATGGCGATGGGTAATATAGGACCAGGGTCACCATGGTGATGGGTAGTTAGGACCGGGGTTACCACGGTGATGGGTACCATAAAACCAGGGTTACCATGGCGATGGGCAATATAGGACTAGGGTTACCACGGTGATGGGTAATATAGGACCAGGGTTACCATGGTGATGGGTAACACAGGACCGGGGTTACCGTGGCAACGGGTAGTTAGGGCTGGGGTTATTACGGTGATGGGTAACACAGGACCAGGGTTACCGTGGCAATGGGTAGTTAGGGCCAGGGTTACCACGGTGATGGGTAGCATAGGACCAAGGGTTACCATGGCAACAGATGGGGGGGGGCATGGGGATGTGGGATGCGGGTAACCATGGTAACACGCATGTGCAGGAGCCAGGGGACCACGGTGACACAGGGACAGGGTCACTGGGTGGGCAGGACCGGAGTAACCATGGCAACAGGCATGGGCAGGCCCACGGTAACCATGGCAACAAGGATGTGCAGGCCCAAGGTAACCGCGGCGGCATGCAGGCCCACAGTAACCATGGCAACAGGCATGTGCGTGGCCACGGCGATGACGGTGACGCGTGCGTGGGCGGGCGGGGGGGGGGCTGGGTAACCATGGCAACGTGTGTAGGTCACCATGGCAACGTACACATGCAGGACCGCGGTCACACACGTGTGAGTAGCCAGGGTAACCGCGAGAACACGCGTGTGCAGGGCAGCGGTAACCACGGAGACACAGGTGCGGGGTACCCATGGCAACACGCGCGTGTGCAGGAGCGCGTGCATGACCCAGGCCAGGCGTGTGCACGAGACGGGGTAACCATGGCGACAGGCGTGTGCAGGACCACAGTAACCACGACGCACGCAGGATGGTGTCACCACGGCAACGTATGCGTGCAGGGCGGCGTAACCACGGCAACATACATGTGCAGGGCGGCATCACCACGGCGCATGCGGGGAGCGGGGTAACTACGGCCACACACGTGTGTGGGTAACCATGACAACAGGCGTGTGCAAACCCACGGTTACCGTGGCAACAAGCATGCACAGGACCGGCCCACCCACGTCCGTCCGCGCAGACCTGGGGTGACCGCGGCTACAGGCGTGCGCGGGGCCGCGGCGACAAGCGTGTTGAGGATGAGGGTAACCATGGCGACAGGCGTGTGTGGGAGGGGTAACCGTGGCGACAGGCGTGTGCTCACCGAGGGCCGGAAGGGGGGGGCAGGTGGGGCGTCCATGTTGATGCTGTACTGCTTCCCCCCGGGGACGCTCTTCCTGCGGGAGCGGCCGCCGTGGTAATCTGGGGGGGGGGGGGGAATTGGGGGGTGGGGGGGGTTGGGGAGTGGGGGAGGGGGGACAGGAGCCTGAGGGGACAGCGGGGACACACACACACAGGGGGGACCCCCCCATCCCCCCCCCCATCCCCAAGCGGTGTGGGGTTACGGAAGGGGGGACCCAGGTGTCTTGGGGTGGGGGGAGGGGAGGGGGGCGCATAAATCATTGGGGGGGGGGCGCCCCCAGGTGGGCAGGGGGAATTTGGGGGGACACAGGTGGTCTAGGGGGGACACTAGTAGTCTGGGGGGGGAAGGGGAAGGGGGGACCCAGGTGGCCTGAGGGGAGGGGAAGGGGGGGACCCAGGTGGCCTGGGAGAATTTGGGGGGACCTTGGGGGGGGGGTACGGGGGACCCAGGTGTCCTGGGGGGGCCACGGGGTCACCCCAGTGTCAGGGAGGGCCTTGGGGGTCCCCCTCCCTCCCCGCCCCACCCCCCACCTCCCGGCAGCCCCCGGGGTCCCATCGCCCCCTCCCCCATCCCTCTGCCCCTCCCTCTGTCCCTCCCCCCCATCACCGACGTCACCCCCGTGTCGTGTGTGTCGTCCCCCCCCAAAAAAAAAAAAAAAAAAAAAAAACACAGGGACATCCCTGTGCTCCTGGGGTCCCCCAAACTCTGACACCCCCCCCCAAATCCCCTTAGCCCTGTCCCCTGGAGACCCCAAATCTGCGCCGCCCCCCCCCCAACTCTTCCCCCCCCCCCCCAAATCCCCTTAACCCTGTCCCCTGGGGACCCCAAATCTGCCCCCCCATCT